>NW_023658557.1:0-23711 GCF_015228065.2 Penaeus monodon | reverse complement strand
AAAATTTTTGGGAAAAAAAAAAAAGGCCCCCTTTAAAACCCACAAAGCCCTCTTTGAGCAGAAATAAAAACGCAAGGGGATATCATGCTCACGCCACTCCCAAAATATGTAAGATAAAACAAAGCAAGCTCTTTCACCTCTCAAGCACAGCCCACCTCAAAGGAAAAGGTTTCGAACCCTGTGTCCAGATCAAAGGCCAACTTACGCTTGTCCTGAAGCAGCTGGACCGAGAGCGGTGAAAGAAACCCAGAACCATAAAAGAGGAACTGGAAAAAAACCTCCCGGGACACTCAAATCGGAAATAAAAATACGTTCACAGCCCCCAACCGCCCCCAAGACCAAGAAAAAGGGCTATCCCTTTTTCAACTCTAATCACCCCAGACAATAAAACCAGAACTTTTACCCCTTTGCACAATGCATTCATTGCTCCTCGGATCGAAAAAAACTCCCCAGACAAGAAAAGAAACAAAAATTATGCTCTGAGTGTGGGTCTAACACTCACAATTTTCAGAGACGCAAGCCCCAAACAAGAATGTTTAAACGCGGGAAGGAACTGAATATGGCCAAACCTCGTCCAAAGGGAAAGGGAACCCATGAAACAAACAAGGGAAGAAAAACCCAAGAATAAAAAAGAAAGAAATATATTCCATAAAAAAAATGCCGAGAAAAGGCCCAAAAAAACATAGCTCTACCCAAAAGTTGGCAAAACCCCCAATTAAAAGAAATAAAGGAAGAAAAAAAAAAGGAAAAAAAAAACCCAAATAGTTTAAAAACCCCCAAAACCTTTTCCGGGGATCATGACGCCACGATACATGCCCCCCCAAAAATATCTGGACCAGGACTTTTTTTTTTTATCCCCCACTAAAATAAGTCCCAAAAAAATCTTGTCAGATCTAGCCCTTTGGGGGGGATTTTGGGGTATTTCAAAGTTTTCCCCCCAAATACAATAAACACCACAACAGAAACCCTACTAACACAAACCACAATCTCACCACACCACCCACAAACCCGGGCTCGGCCCCCGGCGACCAGAGACTGAACTCTTCACCAAACCACAAAGGAAACCAAACCAACAACAAAAACCCAACACCAAATCCCCCTACCAATCACCGCACGACCAGCCCCCAAAACAGACAGCAAAAACAGTCACCACATACCCAACACAGCGAACCAAAAATCAAACCCAAAAAAACACAAAGTACACCGCAAAAAACACAGACGATCTTACAGCTCAGAGGTCGAGATCAGGCCCCCCTTTATAATAAGGACCTTTCCAGGCAAGGGCCCGCAAAGAAAAATGCAAAGAAAAAAGCCCCGAACAGAGAAAAACCGAAAAACACAGTCAAGCTACCAAAGGCTTCCCCCTCCCTGGGCTGGGGATACGGACAGCGAAAAACCCCTCAACCAGGGGGACCCTTTGCAATGGAAAAGTCAGATCCGAAAAACCCTCAATTAATACGCGATGTCTCTGATGTAATATCACCCATAACATAATGGGATGCAATCTAAGCTTCTGCAGTGGAACATCTAACTTCTCCACAAAGGGGTGCCAAACCCCCACGAAAAAATGTGATCAAAGGGGCACGAATTTTCAGCTCCCACGAGACATAACAGTGGAACCCGTTCACCCCTTTTCGGGTATCATTCTTTTAGGCTCCCATGCTGATGGCAAGAGAGGCCTGATCACCTTTGTAAGCAACAATCCTGCTCCGCAATAGCCGATGCACCGCACTGGGGAGATGTTGAACACTAGCCCCCTTGCCGATTGGATAAGAAAAAATAAAAGCCCAAAATGGAAACAGTCCAAAACGAAGTTGCCGGGGTCTTCGGGGTCCCCCAAAGGGGGGCGAAGGTCCTCAACCTCCCCCTGGGGCAAACCTTTCCCTCCCCTTGGCCTCACAAATCGATGTAAGGGACACAATTTATACCAAATTCATCCAGGCTCCCAGGAATACAAGTAAGACATAAAAATAGAGCCTAGAACAAGATAAAAAGCTCTTTGAAAAAAACCCTGGCTGTCTCACAAGCCAGGGTGTTAATACGCCTACTCGAAGAAACCCCTTTTGCCCAAGGACATGGATCCCCCCACCCTGACTTTAGCGAAGTCCGCCGTGGGAAAACTGATAAAGTTCTCGGGCTGAGACTGGCAACCAAAAAGAATGAAAACCCATGCCTACCTAAAGGGAGAAACCCAAAGGGTCTTGACCCCCCCTCCTTGGGTAGCAGAACATACTACACGGTGGGTCGGGCGATCCCCTTTAACCCCCACTGCAGGGCCGGCTTCACAGCAAGGGGGGCCAAAAATCCATAAAGGGAAAAGACAACGCCTCCTCGTAAGGGAAAAGGGATTGCTATCATGGGGGCACTGAGCCAGCGTCCTGAGGGAAGGCATGGGTATAATACAGACCCAAGGAGGGGCCAAAAACGTCTTCAGCACGCTACCCAAAGACAAAATCTACCTTTGGGCTATATCCTCACACTGGCACAGAGGATTCTTGCACAGGGAGAAGAATTATAAAAACGGGTTCCCAGCCACTTTGGTCAGAGGGAATGAGCTTGCTGACAGACGCCGAATTTGGCGGGGGTATGCCCCCAAACCCCATGATAATACATCAAACCCAAAAATTTATTTAGGAAGAAGGACGGTATGGAAACCTCCTTTTCGCAGCTTACAGAGGGGAAAAACGAGCCCTCCCCCTCGGCCAGCGGGTACTCAGACGCAGGCTATGAACCACTGGCACTCTCTAAAGTAAACAACAGGGGGTCCCGAAATCATTTTGCACGAATGCGCCTAGGTTACCAATGTTCGAGATCATACAAAAAATAGAACGTGAAGAAGGTGTTGCAGATGCGGCGGCGAAAGCCACACTGAATTACTTAGAGAATTGTGTGCACACGCAAAGGGACAAGGCCCCTAGAACACAGGCCGGGGAAAAAATTATGCAAGATGCTTACACCACAGTCGGGGCGCCCCGTGGAACCCACCGCCCTGGTAAAACACCCAAATGTCAGAGAACCAAAGAAACAGCCAAAAAAAATGACACAGGCCCGGGGCCCCAAATGAAGGCCCGGGGGGAAGCCAGAACTTCCAAATCTCATTACTTTCTATCCGAGGGTGGGGGGCGCCCGCCCGGCGCGAGAAGTTCAATTCGCCCGGGGGTTACTGCTGTGGTGGGCACCATTGGGGGGTAAGGACGGGGAGCCGAGTCAGTGACACAGGGCGATCGCATTTTGCCCACACAGGGCCGGCTCCCCCATGGCATACCCCCGGGGGAGGCTAAGCTTCGCAAACGATTTCCCTATCCTTAGATTTCCCCACACGGCCACACCCCGTTCTGTTCATCCTCTCGTTTAAATTAAAAAAACAAAAAAGTGACCACGAACCCCGTTCAGCTCCCAGGAGCCTCAAACAGGCATCATAAACGGGTTTTTATTACCCCGGTAGGGGAAAAAAAAAATTGTTTTTCTGTTTTATCATTATTTTTTTTTGTTCTGTTTTTATCATATCTTTCCTCCTTAAATTTCAAGTTCCACTGCTTTTTTTTACCTCATCTTTCTCTTTTAAATTTCATGTTACGTGTTACAGCTTTATTTCTTCCGTTTATTCCATGTTCATTCTTTCCCTTTTTTTTTTTTTACCATCACTTCCTCTTTTATATTATGTTCCCCTTTTTACTCCCCCATCATCCCCCCTCATTCATTTCATGTTCCCGTATTCTTTTTTTCACCATATCCCTTACTCGTTTATTTTTACCCTGTTTTTTTAAACCTTGCATTTTTTTGTTGTTTTTGTTCTCGTGTTGTTTTTTTTCTCACTGTGTTTTTCCTCGTTTAAATAAAAAAAGAGTGACCCACGAACCTCGTTTCCAGCCCCCAGGAGCTGGCAGGGAAGAAGGCGAGGGTCTAAACCTGAATTTAGGCTTTCTTTTGGGGTTTTCATACCTATTATGATAATCCCTAGCGGGGCGAAAAAAAAGGGTCCCCTGCTACCCCAACCTGGCTCCAGCCCAAAAAAAAAAGAGAAGAAAAAAAAAACCAAATCCCCTCCAACCCAAGTCCCCAAAAAAAAAAAAAAAACACGAAAGGGGGTTTCGCCCCCCTGCTTTGAAAATTACCTTCTTTAAAATTTCAGGTAGCAAAGCTCCCCCTTATTCTTTTCTCATCCTTGAATAAGGTTCCCCCCCTCCCCCCCCTTTATTTCATCAGCCTCGAGATCACTTTCCCCCGATCCTCAAAGCAGAGCAGACAACAAAAGCAGCACCACAAGGACGCCCAGCCCTTTTTCCCCGGGGGGGGACCCTTTCCCGGGCCCCCCCCCCCCCGTTGATCCCCGCCCTCACCCCTTAAACCACTCAGCCATACCTGGGGGCACTCAAACACAAACAACGGACAACAAAAACTCCCCAAAGAGATAAGCCCCCATTAACCCCCAAATAGTAATAGGCGCAACCATCCATCCCCATACTGCGACTTTTGTAGTGAAAACCTTATTTTTTTTTTATCTTAAATGAAAACCCAAATAAATAAATAGTACGATATGCCTTTAAAAGCCCCCCAAAGCTGTTTGGGGGGCCCCTCAGGGTAAAACGCCCCTTGTTTCCCCCTTTCCCCGCCAGGTATCAGTCTTTAAGGCGAGATAAAAGTATGTTCTTTTAACGCTTTTATTTTATTTTTTATTTTGATCTGCTCGGTTTAGTGTAAAACATCATTTTATGAAATTTTATGTCTTTTTCCCCCCCATATTAAATCTTTTTTTAGTGTTATCTTGTGAAATCAAGGTGAACCCCTAAAAAAAAAAACAAGAGCCTTTTAGGAGCCTTCAGACCATGCTTTTTTTTTTTTTCCCCTTTTTTTTTAAACAACCCCCCGCGGGGCCTGATCTGATGTGCAGGGGTCACAAAAAACCTAACTAGAGCACGGGCCCGGGCCCTCTCTCTAGCTAAAAATAGTTAATAGCGCAGGCAATGTTCCTAAAAGCCAGGGATCCGAGGCCCGGAAAGGGGCCGGGGGCGGGGGGGGGACTCTAACATTTAACCAGGGGACAAAGGGAAAGCATAACACTGTAAAAGTGGGATGATACTGTTTTGAGCAAAATCAAAGGGGAAATTTCCCCTGTTTCCAGTGTTCCAAAAGTGGAATGCCATTTTTTTCCATTTTTTTTAAAAGTGGAATGTCAGTTTTTCCCCAAATATTCCAGAAGGGGAATGTCTTTTTTTCCAGTGTTCGAAAGGGGAAATATCAGTGTTTCCAGTGTTTTTAAAATTTGGGAAATGTTAGTTTTTTCCAGTGTTCTCAAAGGGGAAGGGTCGTGTTTCCAGTGCAAGAAAGCGGAAATGTCAGTGTTTCCAGTGTTTTGAAAGGGGAAAAAAGGGGCCCATTGTTTCCAGTTTTTCTTAAAGCGGAATGTCAGTGTTTCCAGTTTTCTGAAAAGGGAAGGGTCAGTTTTTTCCCAGGTTCTGAAAGCAAATTTGTCAGTGTTTCCAGTAAAAGGAAAGGGGAATGCAGGTTTCCAGTACAAAGGGGAGGGGGAATGTCAGTGTTTCCAGTGCAAAGGGAAGAGGGGAATGTCATTGTTTGAGTCAAAAAGCGGATTCGGGGGTTTCCAATATTTAAGAAAGGGGAAATGTCAGTTTTTCCCCGTGTTTAAGAAAGCGAAATGTAGTTTTTTCCCAGGCTAAGAAAGGGGAAAGGGTTCAGGGGTTTGCAGTACTAAAAAACGGAATGTCGGTGTTTCCATTTACTCAAAAGCGGAATATCAGTTTTTCCAGTACTAAAAAACGGAATGTCAGTTTTCCGTACAAAGGGAAAGGGGAAATTTGTCGGGTTTCCAGTACTAAAAAGGGGGAATTCATTTTTTCCCCATACTAAAAGGGGAAATGTCAGTTTTTTCCAGAAATAAAAAAGGGGCGGAATGTCAGTGTTTCCAGTACTAAGAAAGCGGAATGCAGTTTTTCCATATTAAGAAAGCGGAAGGTCAGCTTTTTCCGTATTAAGAGACCCGGAAAGGGCCCGTGTTTCCAGTGCTAAGAGAGGGGAAAATGTCAGTGTTTTCCAGTTTTAAAGGGAGCGGAATTTTCAGTGTTTCCATTTGCAAAGGAGAGCGGAATGTCAGTGTTTAAAAAGTGCTAAGAGAGGGGTGCAGGGGTTTCCAGTGCTAAGAGAGGGGAATGTCAGTGTTTCCAGTGCTAAAAAAGAGGGGAAATTTGTCGTTTTCCAGGTTAAGAGAGCGGAAGCCCCAGTTTTCCCCCAGTCCCAAGAAAGCGGAATTCGGGGGTTTCCCGTGCTAAGAGAGCGTAATGTAAAGGGGTTTCCAGTGCTAAAAAAGCGGAATGCCCGTGTTTCCATTGTAAGAAAGCGAAATTTCAGTTTTTTCCAGTGTAAAAAAGGGGAAATTTGCAGTGTTTCCAGTATTCAGAAAGGGGGAATGTCTGTTTCCTGGGCTAAGAGAGCGGAATGTAGTGTTTCCAGTGCTAAAAAGAGGGGAATTTTCAGTTTTTTCCAGTAAAAAAAGCGGAAGGTCAGTGTTTCAGTGCTAAGAGAGGGGAATGCCCAGTTTTTGCAGTGCTAAGAGAGGGGAAAGTCAGTTTTTCCAGTGCTAAAAAAAGCGGAATGTCAAGTTTCCAGTGCAAAAAAGGGGAATGTCAGTGTTTCCCAATCCCTAAAAAAAGGCGGAAGCCCGTGTTTCCAGTGCTAAAGAGAGGGAAAATCTCAGGGGTTTCAAGTATTAAGAAAGCGGAATGTCAGTTTTTTCCCGTGCTAAGAAAACGGAAGGGTCAGTTTTTCCATGCTAAGAGAGCGGAATTCAGTGTTTCCGTGCTAAGAAAGCGGAATGCCCGGGGTTTCCAGGCTAGATGGCGGAAGTCATTTGCTTCCGGGGCCCTAAAGAGCGGAATGTCGGTTTTTTCCATGTTTAAGAGGGGGGAATTTTCAGTGTTTCCAGTGCTAAAAAGCGGAATGTCGTTTTTCCAGTTTCAAAAAGGGGAATGTCATTTTTTCCGGGTGTAAAAAAAGGGGGAAATGCCCCATTTTTCCCCGTGTTCTAAAAAGGGGAAACGCCCGGGTTTTTCCCCCCCAGTGCCCGGGGAAAGGGGAAATGTCAGTTTTTCCCGTGCAAAAGAAACAAAATGTCGTGTTTCCAGTGCAAAAGAAAGCGGAATGTCGTTTTTTCCAGTGCTAAAGAGCGGAAGCCCAGGTTTCCAGTTAAAAAGGAGGAATGTCAGGTTCCATTTGCTAAAGAGGGGAAGGGCAGTGGTTTTTTTTAGTGTAAAAAAGGGGAATTTTCCCTTTTTTTCCAGTCCCTAAGAAAGGGGAAATTTCAGTTTTTCCCAGTGCTAAGAGAGGGGGAATGCAGTTTTTTCCTTGCAAGAAAGGGGGAAGGGTCAGGGTTGCAGTGCTAAGGAAAACGGAATTTTTAGTTTTTTCCGTTTTTAAGAAGCGGAATTTTCGTTTTTCCCCAGTGCTAAGAAAGCGGAAGGGTCAGTGTTTCCGTGCAAGAAAGGGGGAAATTCCCAATTTTTTCCCCCAGTGTTAAAAAAAGGGGAAAAGGGTAAATTGTTTCCAGTGCAAGAAAGCGGAATATCAGGTGCCCCGTCCAAAAAAAAGCAAAATTTTTCGTTTTTCCCAGTGTAAGAGGAGCGGAATGTAAATTTTTTCCTGTGCTAAGAGAGGGGAAAAGGGTCGGTTTTTTTTTAGTGCTAAGAGAGGGGGGAATTTCCCAGTGTTTGCAATGCTAAAAAAAGGAAATTCAGGCTTCCAGTGCAAGAGAACGGAATATAAGTTTTTTCCGGGGCCCTAAGAAAGGGGGTTTCCCGTGTTTCCAATATTCAGAAAGGGAAATGTAAAGGGGTTTTCCAGTGAAAGAAAGCGAATGTCAGTGTTTCCAGTATTCGAAAGGGGAAAAGTCAGTTTTTAAAGTGCTAAAGGGGGGAAATGTAAAGTTTTTTCCTGTTAAGGAGCGGGAATGTCAGTTTTTCCCCAGGCTAAGAGAGGGGAATGCAGTTTTTTCCAGTGCAAGAGAGCGGAATTCGTGTTTCCAGTGTAAGAGAGGGAATCTCAGTATTTCAAGTTTCGAAAGGGGAAATTTTCGGTTTTTCCAGTGCTAAGAGAGCGGAATTCAATTTTTCCCCAGTTCTAAAAAAGCGGAATGTCAGGGGTTTCAGTCTAAAGAAAGCGGAATGTCATTTTTTCCAGTATTAAGAAAGCGGAATTTTTCAGTGTTTCCAGTGCTAAGAGAGGGAATTTCAGGTTTCCAGTGTTAAAGAGCTGAATGTCGGGCTTCCAGTGCAAAGGGGCCGGAATGTCAGTGTTTCCAGTGTTAAAGAGAGTTTGTTTTTCAGGCTTCCATTTGCTGAAAGGGGAATGTCAGTTTTTCCCCAGTGCTAAGAGGCAAATGTCTTTTTTTTTCCAGGGGAAAAGAAAGCAGAATGTCAATGTTTCCATTTTAAAGGGAAAGGGGGAATTTCAGTGTTTCCAGTGTAAGAAAGGGGAAAAAGTCAGTGTTTCCAATATTAAAAAAGGGCGGAATGTCAGTTTTTCCAGTGTTTAAAGGGGGAAATGTCTGTTTCCAGTGTAAGAGACCCGGAATGTCGGGGTTTTCCCCCAGTGCTAAGAGAGGGAAATGTCAGGGGTTTCCATGCTAAGAGGGGGGAATGTCATTTTTTCCCCTGTGCTAAGAAAACGGAATGTCAGTGTTTCTAGTGCTAAGAAAGCGGAATGTCAGTTTTTTCCGTGCTAAAAAAAGGGGGAAATTTTTCGTTTTTCCCAGTGCAAGGGAACCCGGGGAAGCCCAGGTTTTTCCCCCGGGTTTTAAGAGAGCTAAATTTGTCGTTTTTAAAGTGTTTTAAGGGGGAGCGGAAGTCATTTTTTTTCCCCCAGTTTTAAAGAGAGCTGAAGTCAGTGTTTCCAGGGGCAAAAAGAAAGCGGAATGTCAGGGTTTCCAGTGCTAAGAGAGCAGAATGTCTGTGTTTCCAGTGCTAAGAGAGCGGAAGGTCAATGTTTCCATTTTAAAAGGAAAGCGGAAGTCTTTTTTTCCAGTGCTAAGAAAGGGGAAATGCCCAGTTTTTCCCAAATATTAAAAAACGGAATGCCCGTTTTTTCCCATTTGCAAAGGGAGAGGGAATGTCAGTTTTTTCCCATTTCAAAGAGGGGAATTTCAGGGGTTTCCCAGTCCCTAAGAAGAGGGGAAGGGTCAGTGTTTCCAGTGCAAAGGGAAGAGGGGAATGTCAGTTTTTTCCTGTGTAAAGAGGGGGAAGGGTCGGTTTCTAGTCCCCAAAGAAATGGAATGTCAGTGTTTCCTTTGCTAAAAAAGGGGAAATTTTTAAAAGTGTTTCCAGGGGCTAAGAGCCCGGGAATGTCAGTTTTTCCCCCCTTTTGCTAAGAAAAGCGGAATGTCAGTGTTCCAGTGCAAGGGAAAGGGGAAATGTTAGGGGTTTCCATTTTTTTAAAGAGCGGAAGGGTCAGTTTTTTCCATTGTAAGAGAGCGGAATGTCAGTTTTTTCCAAAGTCCCTAAAGAGCGGAATGTCGGGTTTCCAGGCTAAAAAAAGGGGAAGTCAGTGTTTCCCCGGGTTTTAAAGGGAAGAGGGGAATGTCATTTTTTTCCAGTGCTATGAACCAAAAATGTCAGTGTTTCCAGTGCTAAAAGAGATCAAATTCGGGGTTTCCCACCCACTAAGAAAGGGGGGAATGTATTTTTCCCAGTGCAAAAGAAGCAAAAAATGTCAGTGTTTCCAGTGCTAAAAAGGGGAAATTTTCAGTTTTTCCCCATTTCTAAGAAAGGGGAAATGTCGTTTTTTTCCAGTGCTAAAAAAGGCGGAATTTCAGGTTTTTCCAGTGCAAAAGAGAGCGGAATGTCAGTGTTTCCAGTGTAAGATAGGGGAATGTCAATGGGGCCCTGAAAAAGGGAAAGGGGAAAATGCGGGTTTTTTCCGTTTTAAGAAAGCGGAAGTCATTTTTTTTCCAGTACAAGAAAGGGGGAATTTGTCAGTTTTTTCCTGCAAAGGGAGAGGGGAATTCCAGTGTTACCAGGGGTTTAAGAAGGGGAAGGTCAGGGGTTTTCCGTGCAAAAGAGCCCGGAATGTCTTTTTTCCAGGGGGGTTTTAAAGACACCCGGGAATTTCAGTGTTTCCATTTTTTCCGGGGAATTGGGAATGTCAGTTTTTTTCCAGGCTAAGAGGGGGCGGAATGTCAGTTTTTCCAGTGTTTAAGAAAGCGGAAGTCAGTTTTTTCCCAGTACTAAAAAAGGGCGGAATGTCGTGTTTCCGGGCTAAAGAGCGGAATTTTCAGTTTTTCCCAGTGCAAAGGGAGAGCTAAGTCAGTGTTTCCAGTCTAAAAAAAGGGGGAAGGTCTTTTTTCCGTGTTTAAGAGAGCGGAATGTCATGTTTCCAGTACTAAGAAAGCGGAATGTCGGGTTTTTCCAGTGCTAAGGAGAGGCGGAATGTCAGTTTTTCCCAGTGCTAAGAAAAGGGGGGAAGGGTCAGTTTTTCCCTTCCTTTAAAAGGGGGGAATGTGGGTGTTTCCAGGGGCTAAGAGAGGGGGAATTTTCGTTTTTCCCCGTTTTAAAGGGAAAGGGGAAAATGGTCAGTGTTTCCAGTACTAAGAAAAAGGCGGAATGTCGGGGTTTTTTCCAGGCAAAAGAAATGGGAATGTCAGTTTTTTCCAGTGGAAAAAAGAGGGGCGAAAGGGTCAGTGTTTCCAGTGCTAAGAAAGGGGGAAAGGGGCCCGTTTTTCCCAGTGCTAAGAGGCGGAATTTTAAAAGGGTTTCCATTTATGGGGGAAAGGGGGAATGCCCAGTGTTTCCGGGGGCCAAAAGGAGTGGAATGTCAGTGTTTCCAGGGGCTAAGAGAGGGAAATGTCGGTTTTTCCCCCAGTGTTAAGAGAGGGGAATGTCAGTTTTTTCCCCAATGCTAAGAAAGCAGTTTTGTTTTTTTTTAAAGTGCAAAGGGAAAGGGGGAATGTCAGTGTTTCCAGTGCTAAAGAAAGCGGAATGTCAGTTTTCCGGGTGCTAAAGGGGGGAGGGGGGAAATGTCATGTTTTCCCGTGCTAAGAGAGGGGGAATGTCAGTTTTTTCCAGTGCTAAAAGGGGGAAATGCAGTTTTTCCAGTTTTTCAGAAAGGGGAATGTCAGTGTTTCCGTGCTAAGAAAGGGGGAAATGCCCGTTTTTCCAGTGTTTACAAAGGGAACGTCAGGGGTTTCCAGTGTCCTGAAAGCGGAATTTAGTTTTTCCCCAATTTGTTCTAAAAGGGAAAATTTTGTCATTTTTCCCCCCTTTTGGGGAAAGGGATTCGGGTTTTTCCAGTTTTTGAAAGGGGAAGGCCAATGTTTCCTGTTTTCGGGAATTTAGGAATGTCAGTGTTTCCAGTTTTTCTGCAAGGAAAATGTCATTTTTTTTCCCAGGGGCTCTGAAAGTGAATGTCAGTGTTTCCAGGGGCTTTTAAAAAGGGGGAATTTCTTTTTGGTTCCAGTGTTTTTTTTTTTTTTAACCCCCAGGGTAATGTCACTGTTTCCATTGTTCGGGAAAGGGGGAATGGACAGTTTTCCCCAGTGCTCGAGGGGCGGAATTTTCAGTGTACCAATTTTTTAAAAAGATTTTCAGTGTTTCCATTTTTTACAAATAAAATTTTCTTTGTTTTTCATTTTTTCTAAAGGGGAATTTTCGGGTTTTTCCAGTGTTCTGAAAGGGGGAATGTCATTTTTTTCCAGTTTTCTGAAAGGGGGGGAATTTTAAATTTTTCCATTTTTTGGAAGCAGAAAATCATTTTTTTCCAGTGCTCTGAGGTAAATGTCAGTTTTTCCCAATTTATTCGGAAAGTGGAATGCCCTTTTCCTTTGTTTTTGAAAGGGGAAATGTCAGTTTTTAAGATTCTAAAAGGGGGGGAATGTCATTTTTTTTTCGAGTGCTCTAAAAGGGCAAAAGTCGGGTTCCCTGTGTTTTTACAAAGGGGAAAGTCAGTTTTTCCCAGTTTTCAGAAAAGCAATGTCAGTTTTTCCCCCGGCTTTTTTTAAGGGGTGGAAAACACTGACTTTTCCGGGTTTTTCCGGAATACGGGAAAGGGCCAAATTTATTCCGCTTTCACAAAAAATGGAAACACTAAAAAATTCCCCGTTTTTCGAACATGGAAACCCACTGACTTTCCGTTTTCCCTGAACGCTGTAAACACTGCCCTTTCCCGCTTTCTAAACCCCGGGGAAACACTGACATTCCGCTTTATGAACAGGGGGGGGGGGGGGGGGGGAAAAAGACGGGACTTTTCCGGGCCTTTCACAACCTGGAAACCCAATTGACTTTCCCCGCTTTTTTTTGAACAGGGGGAAAAACCACTAACCTTTCCGCTTTCTGAACCCGGGGAAACACGGCCCATTCTGCTTTTTTAAACACGGAAAAACACTGATTTTCCCGTTTTCTGAACACTGGAAAAATAAAATTTTTCCCGATTTCTGAACACTGGAAACACTGATTTTTCCCGCTTTTGAACACGGGAAACACTGACTTTTGCTTTCTGAAAAACGGGTAACGCTGCATTCCCCTTTCTGAACACGGGGAAAAACACGGGGCATTTCCGCTTTCTAAACCCGGCGGGAAAAACACTGATTTTTCCCTTTCTGAACATTTGAAACATTTGACTTTTCCGTTTTCAAAACACTGGGAACATGATATTCCGGCTTTTAAAAGTGGGGGAAAAAACATTTGACATTCCGTTTTTTAAATCAGGGAAAAACACTGCCCTTCCGTTTCAAAAACATTTATAAACATGACTTTCCTCTTTCCCCAATTTACTGGTAACACTGACATTCCCTTTCTGAACACGGAAACACTAAAATTTCCGCTTTCTAAAAACACGGGAAAAAATGGCCCTTTTTCCCGCTTTTGAACCCCGGGAAAAACTCTGCTTCCGTTTTTCGAATACGGGAAAAAAACTGAAATTCCGTTTTCTAAAACACGGGAAAACACTGATTTTCCCGCTTTCCAAAAAACGGGGGAAAACACTGAAAATTTGGGGCTCCCTTACCCAACGGAAACACTGATTTTCCCGCTTTCTGAAACCACTGGAAACACTAAACTTTCCCGTTTTCACAACACGGGAAACACTGACATTCCGCTTTAAAAAACTGGTAAAAATGACTTTCCGTTTTCGGGACATGGAAACACTGACATTCCCCTTTCCCTAACACGGGGAAACACTGATATTCGTTTTTTTGAACACTGGAAAAAACGGGACCTTCCCGGGGTTTTCCCTTGAAAAACGGGAAACCGGGACTTTTCCGTTTTCACAAAAAAGGAAAACACTGACTTTCCCGCTTTCTAAACACTAAAAAACACTGAAAAATTTCCGCTTTTCTTTTACACGGGAAAAACACGGACTTTCCCGGGCTTTCAAAACACTGGAAAAAAACTGACATTACGCTTTTAAAAAATTTGGGAAAAAAGGGCCCCATTCCGGTTTTTCTGAACACTGGAAACACTGACTTCCATTTCTAAAACACAGGAAACACTGATATTCCGTTTTCTCAACACTGGGAATACTGATTTTCCACTTTTAAAACACGGAATCACGGGATTTTCCGCTTTCGAACACTAGAAACACTGACTTTCCCCTTTTCAACACGGGAAACACTGACCATTCCCTTTCCCTGAACACTGGAATAAACGGGAAATTTCTGTTTTTCCCCCCCAACACTAGAAAAAACTAAATTTTCCGTTTTCTGATCACGGGGTTAACCCGGGCATTCCGCTTTTTTAGTACGGGAAAAACATTTAACATTCCGCTTTTCTGATTACTGGAAACATGCCCTTCGTTTTCAAACACTGGAAACACGGGGTTTTATCCCCTTTCTAAACACTGGAAACACTGACATTCCGCTTTCCCAAACACTGGAAACACGGGACATTCCGTTTCTGTTTCACTAGTAACACTGACATTCCGTTTCCTTTAAAGCACTGGAAAAAACTGCCCTTCCACTTTGGAACACTGGAAAAAAACTGACATTCCTTTTTTAAAAAACACGGTAACATGACTTTTTCCGCTTTCTGAACACTGGAAACACTGACATTCCGCTTTCTGAACCCTGGAAACCTGACATTCCACTTTCACAAAACTGGAAAAAAACGGGGGAACACCGCTTTCTTATTTATTGGAAACCGGGAAAATTCCGCTTTCTGAACACGGGAAAACACAAACATTCCGCTTTCTGAAAGGGTTTAAATACGGGCTTTTGGGCTTTCACAACACTGGAAAAAACGGGAACTTTCCCGCTTTCTTATTATTTGGAAACACTGACATTCCGCTTTCTTTTGTACGGGAAAACCCAACTAAATTCCGCTCTTTTTTAGTACGGGAAACACTAGCTTTCCCCTCTTTCTGGGGTACAAAACACTGACTTTCCCGCCCCTCTTAGTACTGGAAAACACTGCCCTTTCCGTTTTTCCCTGAGTACTCGATACACTGACATTCCGGGCTTTTTTGAGTACTGAAAAAAAGGGAAACCCCCCCCCAAAATACTAAAACCCCCCCCCCCCCCACTTTCCCACTTTCTTAGTACGGAAAAACGTTTAACATTCCCTTTTTAGAAAGGGAAAAACCAAACTTTCCGATTTCTTAGTACTGGAAACACGGGACTTTCCGCTTTCTTAGTACTGGAAACACGGGACTTTCCGCTTTCTGGTACTGGAAAAAACTGACATTCCGCTTTCTGAGCTTTGGGGAAACACTGACATTCCGCTTCCTTGGGAAAGGGAAACTAAAACTTTCCGCCCCTTTTAGAAATGGAAACCCTGAATTCCGCTTTTAATACGGGGAAACCATGACTTTCCCGGTTTTTTCTGATTACGGGAAAACACGGGACCATTCCGCTTTTTAGTATTTGGAAAACCCTGACCTTTCCCGCTTTCTTAGTAGGAAAAACACTGACATTCCGTTTTTGGGAAAAGGGGAAATAAAGGGCATTCCGCTTCTGAGGCCTTGGGAACACGGGACTTTCCCGCTTTTTTCTAAAGGGTCGGGGAAACCTGACTTTTCCGCTTTCTGAAAATAGAAACACTGACTTTCCCGCTTTCTTAAAATTGGAAACATACCTTTCCCGCTTTCTGAATAGGAAAACCCACTGACATTCCGCTTTTTTAATACGGGAAAAAATTGTCATTCCACTTTCTGATTACTGGAAAACACTGACTTTTCCCCCCTTTCTTAGTAGGGAAACCTGACTTTGGGCTTTTTTTGGAAAAAAAGAAAAACTGCATTCCCTTTTCTGAGAACTGGAAAAACTGCCCTTCCGTTTCCTGAGTACAAGGGAAAACACGGGACATTCCCCTTTTTCCGGGAAAACTGGAAAACACTGACTTTCCGCTTTCTTAGTACGGGGGAAACATTGACATTCCGCTTTCTTAGTACTAAAAAAACACAACATTCCCCCTTTCTGATACTGGAAACCCCACTTTCCCGCTTTCATAGTACGGGAAAAAAACACTGAGATTTCGCTTTCTTGACTAAAAAACCCCTGATGTTCCTTTTTCGGGAGTACTGGAAACACTACTTGGGCTTTCTAGTACTGAAAACACCGGGACATTCCGGGGCTTTTTTTTAGTAGGGGAAAAAAATGTCTTTCCCGTTTTTTAGTACGGAAACACGCCCCTTCCCCCTTTCCCTGAGAAACGGAAACCCCGGAAAAAAATTTCCGCTTTTGAACACTGGAAACACGACTTTTCGTTTTTTTCCTTATTACGGGGAAAACGGGAAATCCGCTTTTTTGAGTACGGGGAAACATAACATTCCGTTTCGAGTACTGGAAACACTGACATGCCCCTTTCTAAAGTACGGGAAAAACATTTGGACATTCCGCTTTCTGAGTTTTGGAAAAACACGACAGGGCCCCTTTCTAAATCTGGAAAAAAACTGACATTCCCCTTTTCTTATTACGGGAAAACACTAAAATTCCCGTTTTTCTTAGCACGGAAACACGAAAATCCCCCCTTTCCCTTACCACTGGAAACACTAACATTCCGCTTTCTTAGTACGGGAAACATCCCCTTTTTCCGATTTTTTAGGGGGGGGGGAAACATGACATTTCCATTCTTAGTAGGGGGAAAACCCCCAGACTTTCCGTTTTTTTTTAGCACGGGGAAACACTGACTTTCCCCGTTTTTTCTTAAAAGGTTTTTTTAAAAAAACAAAAGACTTTCCGGTTTTCTTGTAGGGGAAACACGGGACATTCCGCTTTTTAGTAGGGGAAACACGAAATTCCGCTTTTTAGTACGGGAAAAACGGGACTTTTCCCGCTTTCTTAGTGGGGAAAACCTGCCCATTCCGCTTTTTAGTACGGGAAACACAGACTTTTCCGTTTTCTTAGCACTGGAAACACTGACATTCTGCTTTCTTAGTAGGGAAAAAACCCACTGACTCCCGCTTTCTTGTACGGGGGAAAACTGACATTCCGTTTCTTAGTCCCTGGAAACAAAACTTTCCGTTTTCTGAGTACTAGAAAAAATACTTTTCCCCTTTTTCCCTGATTTCTGGAAATACTGACATTCCTTTTTCTGGGGTATTTAGAACCGGGACATTCCGCTTTCTTATTAGGGGAAAACCCACTGAAATTCCGTTTTCCCCTCAGTAGGGAAACATTTACTTTTGGGCTTTTTTTCAGTACTGGAAACACTACATTCCGTTTCCCTGAGTACGGAAACACTGACTTTTCCCCCTTTTTTTAGTAGGGGAAACACGGACATTCCGTTTTTTTTTAAGTACGGGAAAACATGACATTCCCCCTTTTTTTGGGACGGAAAACACTGACATTATTTTTTTAAATACTAAAAAACACTGACATTCCGCTTTCTGGCACTGGAAACACGAATTCCGTTTTCCCTTTTAGGGGGAAAACCCACGGGACTTTTCCCGCTTTCTTGGGTATGGAAAAAACTAAAAATTTCCCTTTCTTGGTAGGGGAAACACTGACTTTTCCTTTTTCCTTATTACGGGAAACCCGGGACTTTTCCCGGGGCTTTTTTAGTACGGGGAAACACAAAATTTAAATATTTTATATATATATTTTAAAAATAACATATAATATATATTTTAGTATGGAAAAAATGACATTCCGTTTTTCTGAGTTTTGAAAAAAATGACATTCCGCTTTTTTAAATACTGGAAACACTGACATTCCGTTTTTCCTGGGGTACGGGAAAAACCACTGACATTCCGTTTTTTGAACACGGAAACCCCTGACTTTCCGCTTTTTTTTTACTGGAAACATGACACCCCTTTTTCTGAGTAGGGAAAACCCCCTTAAAAAAACATTCCGTTTCTGAGTACTGGAAAAACTGACTCCCCCTTTTTCTGAGTACTGGAAACACTGACCTTCCCGGGTTTTCCCTGAGTAGGGAAACATTTTGACATTCCGCTCCCCTTAACCCGGGAAAACACGACTTTCCCCCCTTTTTTTTATTACGGGGAAACACGGGCTTTCCGTTTTTATTACTGGAAACACGGACATGCCCCTTTTCTGAGTACTGAAAACGGGACATTCCGTTTTCTGATTTACAAAGAAACACAGACTTTCCCGCTTTTTTAGAAACGGAAACAGGGGGGGACATTCGCTTTTCTTATTTACTGGAAACACTGACTTTTTCCTTTCCCTTAGTACGGGGAAAAACCTGACATTTGCTTTCTCAGCCCGGGAAACACTGACATCCCGCTTTCTTTAGTATTAAAACCCTTGACATTCCGCTTTCTTGGGCCCACTGGAAAAAACGACATTCCGTTTTCTGGTACTAGAGACCTGACTTTCCGTTTTTGTAGGGGGGGAAAAAACCTGACTTTTCCCGTTTTCCCTAAAGTACGGGAAAAAATGACATTTCGCTTTCATTTTGGGAAACACTGACTTCCGCTTTCTGAGTACTAGGAAAACTGAAAATTCCGTTTTAGGGTTACTGGAAACCCTGAAATTCCGCTTTCGGGGAAAACGGGAAAAAGGCCCCAATTCCGTTTTTCTTATTTTAATGGAAACACGACTTTCCCGGGCTTTTTTTAGTACTAGGAAACACTGACATTCCGTTTTCTTAGAAACGGGAAACACTGAAAATTCCGCTTTCTGAGTATTTGGAAAACCATACATTCCGCTTTTGATTACTGGAAACACTGACATTCTTTTTTCTTTTTTACTGGAAAACTGACTTTTCCGTTTTCCCCTGAAACTGGAAACACTGACTTTCCCCGCTTTTTAGTACTGGAAAACTGCCCTTTTCCCGCTTTTTTACACTGGAAACACTGACATTCCACTTTCTAAATACGGGAAACATAAATTTTCCGCTTTTTTTAGTACGGGGAAACACGGGACTTTTCCGCTTTTTAGTACGGGAAAAACATGACATTCCGCTTTTTTTAGTACTGGAAACAGGGACACCCGGGTTTTTTTTTTTTAAACCCGGGAAAACACGGGACATTCCCTTTTTTAGTACGGAAACCTGACTTCCCCCTTTCTTATACGGAAAAAAACTAAATTATATATATATAAAAATATTTTAATATATATATATATATATATATATATGAGTACGGAAACACGCCCTTCGTTTTCCCGAGTACTGAAAACCTGACATTCCGTTTTCCTTGTACAAAAAACCCATGCCCTTCCCGTTTTCCCTAAAGTACTGGAAACACTGACTTTCCGTTTTTTGAACACTAAAAACCCACTGACATTCCGCCTTTCTTATTACTGGAAAACACTGAAAATTGGGGCTTTTTTGAGTACTGGAAACACTAACATTCCGCTTTCTGATTTGGGGGAAACCCTGACAGGCCCCTTTCTGAGTACTGGAAACACTTCTTTCCCCCTTTTCTGAAAACGGGAAAACCCTGACATTCCGCTCTTTTAACACTGGAAACACGGGACTTTTCCCCTTTTCCCTTTTTACGGGAAAACTTGGCATTCCGTTTTTCTTATTACTGGAAAACAACTGACATCCCCCTTTCGAGTACTAAAAAACATGACTTTTTCCCGTTTTTCTTTTTTAATAGAAAAAAAGGGAACTTTTTCCCCTTTTTTGGGCACGGGAAAAACTTTGACATTCCGTTTTCTTAGAAACGGGAAAAACAGACTTTTTTCGCATTCTTATCCCGGGGGGGGGCCCACTGACTTTTCTGCTTTCTCAGTACGGGAAACACTGACTTTCCCGTTTTTTTAGTATTTGGAAAACTGACTTTTTCCGCTTTCTTAGCACTGGAAAAAAACTGCCCTTTTCCGCTTTCTGAGTATAAGAGAACGGGCCATTCCGCTTTTTATACGGGAAAAAAATGACTTTTTCCGC
Source organism: Penaeus monodon (assembly GCF_015228065.2). Taxonomy (NCBI): domain Eukaryota; kingdom Metazoa; phylum Arthropoda; class Malacostraca; order Decapoda; family Penaeidae; genus Penaeus; species Penaeus monodon. The sequence continues at coordinate 4,419 of NW_023658557.1, read as the reverse complement.
TTTCTCAGTAGGGGGAAAACCCATGACATTTCGTTTTCTCAGTACGGGAAAAACTGACATTCCGCTTTCGAGTACTAGAAAAAAAACTAAAATTTTCCGTTTTCTAGTAAGGGAAAAAAACTAAAATTTCCGCTTTTGAGTAGGAAAAACACGGGACATTCCGCTTTCCTTGGGTACTGGAAACCCTTTTTTTTCCGCTTTTTTAGTACTGGAAACACTGAATTCCGCTTTTTTTAAGTACGGGAAAAAAACCTGACATTCCGTTTTTGGGAGTACGGGAAAAACGGGGGACATTCCGCTTTCTGAGAAATGGAAACCCTGACATTTTTTTTTCTTAAGTACTGGAAACACTGACATTTCCCGTTTTCCTTATACTGGAAACACTGACTTTTTCCCTTTTTCTTACCCTGAAAACCCACTGCCTTTTTCCGCTTTCTTAGCACTGGAAACACTGACTTTTCCGCTTTCTAAATCCGGGAAAAACCATTTCCCATTCCGCTTTCTGAGCACGGGGAAACACTGACTTTTCCCGCTTTCTTAGTTTTTGGAAACCCCTGCCCATTCCGCTTTCTTATTAGGGGAAAAACCACTGACTTTCCCTTTTTTAAAGTAGGGGAAACATTACATTCCGCTTTCCTTAGAAAGGGAAAACACTGACTTTTCCCTCTTTTTTTATTTACGGAAAACACTAACATTATATTTTATATATAATATAATATATATATATAATTATATATTTATATATAATATAATGAGTACGGAAAAAACTGAAAATTCCCGGTTTTCCCCTTTGAGTACTGGAAACATGACATTCCCCTTTTGCTGAGAAACTGGAAACACTGACATTCCGCTTTTTTGAACACGGGAAAAACACGAAATTCCGTTTTCCCCTTTTTAATGGAAACACTGACATTCCGTTTTCCCTTGATTTACGGGAAAACCAATAACTTTTTTCCCCGCTTTTTTGAGTACGGGAAAAACACTGACATCCCCTTTTTTTCTGAGTAGGGGGAAAACATGCCCATTCCGTTTTCTGGTACTGAAAAACACTGACTTTGGCCCCTTTTCTGAGTACGGGAAACACGGACTTTTCCCCTTTCTTATTACGGGAAAAAATGGCTTTTCCCCCGGCTTTCTTGGGGCACGGGAAAAACTGACATTCCGCTTTCTTAGCCCCTGGAAACAAGACTTTTTCCGTTTTTTACAAGGGGAAACACTGATTTTTTCCGCTTTCTTAAAAGGGAAACCTGACTTCCCCCTTTCCCTTTAGTATTGGAAAAAACTGAAAATTTCCATTCTTTAGTAGGGGGAACACGGACTTTCCCTGTTTTTCCCCCCAGTACGGGAAAAAACGGACATCCCCCCTTTTTCTTGTACTGGGAAACACGGACTTTTTTTGCTTTTTTAGTACTGGAAAACTAACTTTCCCGTTTTTCCCTGATTACAAAAAAACCCACTGACTTTTCCGGGCTTTCTGAGTACTGGAAACACTGACACCCCCGTTTTCCCTGATTTACGGGAAAACCACTGACATTGGGGGGCTTTCTTATTACGGGAAAAACACTGACTTTCCCCGTTTTTTCTTTTTTGCCCGGGAAAAAATTGACATCCCGTTTTTCTTGGGTAGGGGAAACCCTGTTTTTTCCGGGCCTTTTCTGAACACTGGAAAAAACGATTTTGGGGCTTTCTTGGGGGGCACGGGAAAACATGACTTTTTTCCCCCCTTTTTATTGGGGGGAAAACACGGACTTTTTCCGCTCTTTTGTATTTGGAAAACACTGACTTTTCGCCTTTTTTGGGGTAGGGGGAAACACTGACCTTTCCGCTTTTTTCAGTAGGGGGAAAACACGACACCCCGGGGGCTTTCTTATAGGGGGGAAACACGGGAATTTTTCCGTTTTTTTTATTTTTAATTGGAAACACTAACATTCCGTTTTCTGAGTACTAGAAAACCTGACATTCCGTTTTCCCGGTACTGGAAACCCACTGACTTTCCCGGGCTTTTTAAATTACTAGAATACTGACATAACCCGTTTTCCCTTAACGGGAAACACTGACATTCCCGCTTTCGAGTATTTGGGAAACAGGGACATTCGCTCTTTTAGTACTGGGAAAACTGACATTCCCCCTTTTTTGATTTACTGGAAACACGGGACTTTTTCCCGTTTTCTGAGTACTGGAAACACTGACTTTTTTCCTTTTCTGATACTGAAACACTGACATTCCTTTCTCTTAGTACTGGAAAAAAACTGACATCCCGTTTTCTGAGTACGGGAAAACCCAACTGACTTTCCCGCTTTCTTAGTATGGAAAACATTTAAAATTTCCGTTTTCCCTTGTTTTTGAAAACACTACTTTTCCGCTTTTTTAGTACGGGAAACACTGACTTTTTCCGCTTTCTTAGTACGGTAAAACACTGACTTTCCCGGGGCTTTTTGAGTACTGGAAACACGACTTTCCCGGGCTTTTGAGGTACTGAAAACACGACATTCCGCTTTCTTGTACAAAAAACCCACTAAAATTTTTCCGCTTTTTATTACGGGAAAAACACTGAACTTTTCCCCCTTTTTTTTAGTACGAAAACACGGGACATTCCGCTATCTTGGGCCGGGGAAAACACTGACTTTTCCCCCTTTCTTGGGTTACGGGAAACACTGACTTTCCCGGGGCTTTTTTAGTAGGGGAAAACACTGAAAATTTCCCTTTTTTCCCCTTTAGTAGGGAAAACACTAACATTCCCACTTTCTTAGTCCCGGGAAAACACTGACATTCCGCTTTCTTAATACTGGAAAACACACCTTTTTCCCCCGGTTTCTTATTTTTGGAAACCCCGGGACTTTTCCCGCTTTTTTAGTACGGGAAACACTGACTTTCCCGCTTTCTTAGTAGGGGGAAACACTGACATTCCGCTTTTTTGTACGGGAAAACACTGACTTTTCCGCTTTCTTAGTACGGGAAACAAAAACATTCCCTTTTTAATACTGGAAAAACACTGACATTCCGCCTTTAGCATGGAAACACTAACTTTTCCGTTTCTTAATACGGGAAACATGAATTCCGTCCCCTTGCCACCGTTTTGGATAAAAATATGATGCAAAACTTCGTTTTTTGGGGGGGGTTTCAAATATGAGAAATATTTTTTTGGAAATTTTTTCACAGCTTTGCAAAGCAAATAGTGGGGTTTTTTGAACAATAAGGTTTTTTAAAGTTTTGGGACATTTTTTTTAATTTTTTTTTGAAGCTTCCACAAGTACTTTTAGGGTTTTCCATAATTTTTTGTGGAAACTAAGAAAACAGCATTTTTTTTTTTTGCCCAAAACATTGTATGTCAGACCAAAATTCGCTGCTGTCGTGTTTTTTAGCGACCATGCAACAATGTTATCAAAGTGTTTGGGGTTTTTAGAGCTACAAAAAAAAGGATATATATATATATATATATATAAATTAATATATTATTATAATATATATATATATATATTATAATAATTTTATAATATATATATATAAAAATATATATTAGTAATTTAAAGTATATATATATACATATATAAAAACCCAAAAACTTTTTTTTCATTTTTGCATGGTGCTATAAAAACGATAGCAGCGAAGTTTGGTCTGACATAAACGTTTTGAAAAAAAAAAAAGCTAGTTTTTTTTAGTTCCAATAAAAAAATTGGAAAAAAACCCCTTTAAAACTTTGTACTTTTAATTCAAATGATTATATTATATATATATATATATATTAATTTATATATTTTTAAAAATTATTATTTTTATAATATATATTTATTTGTGTGTTGGGGGTGTTATAAAATATATATATAATATATATATATATATAATATTATATATGTATGTATGTGTATATATATACCCAAATAACCATTTAAACAGTCACCAGCACAGCATTTCTACCACGAATGCATCTCCCTAATTATCTATTCTACTGAATGCAATTTATACTGCTAAACAATGAAGACCAAATAGTTGGCCTCAACAGCCAGCTCCTTAGAACCCACAATCACGTCTGTCAAGTGAGGCGGCGAATCTGAAAACTTTGGGGGGATGTTTTGGCTCGGGACGACGGGGCAAGACAAGCGCGTCGAAGGCGCGGAGGGGCAGGGCAGGAGTGTAATTTTGGAGTGGAAAGAGCGTTTTTTTTTTTCATGGTTTAATTTCATGGAGGTCTGGTGATGGCCGCTTCCATTTTCATCGGCCATGATTTAATTGTAATGATCTCTTTTTACGCTGTATTTGGTTTTCACCGCGTGCTTTTGATTCCCAAAATAATAACATTGATATCAATCATGACAGTAAAAAGTATGCTAGGAGTAACGAAATTTTTGATTTGCGATAATATAACGTTAAATAAAGGGCAATAGGCAGTCATAAGATGAAAATAGCGATACTGATAAATTG
>NW_023658556.1:7500-22500 GCF_015228065.2 Penaeus monodon | reverse complement strand
ATCACAAACTGTAAATATGTATTTGAATAAGATTTTCAGAATTTGTGTCAAAATTTGACAGTAAGATAAACGAATCTGATGGATATCATGTTGGTCTTTGATTCATAATCAAAAGGAAGACTAAATGTAGTCTCTTCTGATTTTCTGTCTACCCCCCCCTTCTCTCTCTCTCTCCTCTCTCTCTCTTTCTTTTCTCGCACATCTTAAGAGTTCTAGCGTTTCGGTGTAACAGGCACAGAGCTTTAATGCATTGTTATGTCTGTTTGGGCAGTAATAGTGGTTGTGAGGGTTTTGCTTTGTGGCTATTAATTTGTATGTACATTTGGGGTGGGTTCACAGTGTCTAGATGCGTTGTGGTAGCGTGAAGCATCGAGGTACAAACAAGCAAACAAACAAACAAAGACCGAGCATCATCATCAACTCCTTGACATCAGCTTATGGGTTCCATTTTTGTATCAACTAGATCTCTTAGCTTTCATTTAAATTTATTATGGAGCACAAAATAATATTTTTAAAAAGCATCTTAAAAAAAAATCATTTAATGCTTTAATAAAATGATAGAAAAACATTGGTTAAAGCCAGTCTTTTCGAGTCCCGATATTATAGTTAAATAAGGTAAAGTAATTATGATTTATAAAAATTATGAATAAACTTTAGCCACTATATGAAGCAAATAAAAAAAAGGATCACGTCCAGTCCTCAGAAAATGAACGTCAGCACACAGTCCCTAAAAAAATAATTAAAAATATCGAACAAAAATGAAAGTAAAACATGATGAGTGTAAAATACTCGGGAAAATTAGAGTAAAATAATGAAAATTGTAGTGTACGGTTGCGCACTCGCCGACTCTAAGGCCGATCTCGCCAGGACTATGGTCATCCCCGGGCGCAAATGGTTGAGGCCAGGTCTTGACCATGCCACATGTCTGCCTCCTCTACCGCGGAATAAAGGATGTGGGGAACTGTGATGCTGTCGTTGGCTAGGATGAGACGTCCCTGGCTCCGCTTCCACCCAAACGGGCGCACTCACTGTGCACCCGGGTGTGGCTGCCGCTTTGCCCGCCTTGCGCCCCGCCCTCTCGGCTTTTGTGCGGCCATCATTTCGTAGCCCCCCCCCCCCCCTGAAGATCCTGGGCTATTAAGATCTCCGTTTTTTCGTAAGGAGTGGGGGCGCCCCTTCTGCGCACCCCCGCACCCCCAGGGCGGGTGCTTCACCGCATTGCCCCGCCCACGGACTCGAGACGACTCGAAACCGCCCAATGCCCATGACGACAGAGAAAGGTTTACGAACTATGTGAAATCGTTATTATGCACACACGATTTTACCACGTCTCGTAACTTGATGGGACGAGTCCAGCAAATATAAGGTTTTTTATTTTCCAATCCCAATACGTAAAATGTACAGTCCAAAAAGCACAGTTTATTAACGTGATATCAGTTTCCTAAGTATCCTTCCTCGTTATTTTTTGTTATTTATCTCTTCGGCGAGCTTAAGTCTAATAGCCCTGAAGGAGTAATGGTCGTTAGTAGTGTGTTTTTTCCTCCTCTCTTTTCACGGTTGTTGGTCCCTTGTTTGTTTGACTGCGGACTACGGGTGTGTTCAGGGTGTTTGGGTCCTTTGGCTGTTTGAGAGGACTATCGGTTGGTGGTCCGGCACTTATTTTAATCTTGCGGCCAGTGGGTTTACGGGGAACTTTAAAAAAATTTTTTTTCCCAAAATTTTAAAAAAAAAAAAAAAAAAAACCCCAAAAAAAAAAAACCCGGGGAAAAACCCAAAAATTTAAAAAAAATAAAAAAGGGGTTTTTTTTAAAAAACCCCGGGGAAAAAAATTTGGGAAAATTTGGTTTGGGGGGGAAAAAACCCCCCCCCCCCCCCAAAAAAGGGGGGGTTTGGGGGGTTTCCGGGAAACCCCCCCCGGGGAAAAAGGGGGGGGGGGGGGGGGGCCCCCCCCTTTGGCCCCCCCCCGGGGGGGGGGAAAACCCCCCCCCCCCCCCCCCCCCGGGGCCCCCCCTTTTTTGGGGGCCCCCCCCCCCCCCCGGGGGGGGGGGGCCCCCCCCGGTTTTTTCCCCCCTTTCCCCCCCCCCCAAGGGGGGCCGGGGCCCCCGGCCCAAAAACCGAAAAGGTTTTTTGGGGGGAAAAATTTTAAAAAAGGCCCCTTGAAACCCCAAAAAGGGGGAAAAAAAAAATTTTTTTTTTTTTTTCCCCCAAAAACCCCAAAAACCCCCCCCAAAAAATTTTAAAAAAAAAAAAATTTTTTTTAAAAACCCCCCCCGTTTTTTTTTTAAAACCCGGGGGAAAAAGGGTTAAAAAATTTTAAAGAAACCCCCGGGGGTTTTTTTTTTTTCCCCCCTTCTCTTTTTTTGGGTTTTTTTTGGGGGGGGGAAAAGGGTTTTTTTTTTTTTTCCCCCCTTTCCTTTTTTTTTCCCCTTTGGTTTTCCCCCCCCCTTTTTTTTGGGGGGGGGGGGTTTTGGGGTTTTTTAAAAAACCCCCTTTTTTGGGGGGGAAAAATTTGTTTTTTTAAAACCCCCCCAAATTTTTTTTTTTTTTTAAAAAGGGGGGGGGGGAAAATTTTTTTTTAAAAAAACCCAAAAAAAATTTTTTTCCCGGGGGAAAAAAGGGGTTTTCCCCTTTTTTGGGGGAAAAATTTTTTGCCTTTTGGGGAAAGGAAAATTTTTTTTAAAAAGGGGTTTTTTGGGTTTTTGGTCCCCCGGGCCCGGGGGGGGGCCCCCCCAAAAAAAGGGGAAAAGGGGGTTTTTTTTAAAAAAAAAGGGGGGTTTCCCCCCCCGGGGGAAAAAAAAAAAAGGGGGGGGCCCTTCCGGTTTTTTCCCAAAAACCCCTTTTTTTTTTTTTTTAAAAAAAAAAGGGGGAAAAAAAAACCCCCAAATTTTCCCCCCCTCCCTTGGGGGTTTTTTTAAAAAACCCAAAAAAAAAATTTTTTTTCTCCCAATTTTTTTTTTTTTTTTGGGGTTTAAACCCCGGGGCCAAAAAATTTTGGTTTTTTTTGGGGGGTTTTTGGGGCCAAAAAAGGGGGGGGGCCCTTTTTTTTTTTTTTTGGGGGGGGAAATTTTTTTGGGGGGGTTTTAAAAAGGGAAAAAAAATTTTTTTTAAAAAAAAAATTTGGGGGGCCCCCCCCCCTTTTTTTTTTAAAATAAATTCACCTTTTTTTGGGAAAAAACCCCCGGGGGGGTTTTTTAAAGGGGTTTTTGGGGGGGGGGCCAAAAAAAAAAAAAAAAAAAATTTTTTTTGGGGGGGGAAAATTTTTAAAAGGGCCCCCCAAAAAACCCCAAAAAAAATTTTGGGGGGGAAAAATTTTTCCCCCAAATTTTTAATTTGGGGAAAAATTTGGGCAAGGGGAAATTTTTTTTTTTTAAAAAGGGGGGGGGGGGGAAAAGGGGGAAACCTTTTAAAACCCCCTTTTTTTAAAAAAAAAAAAAAACCGGGTCCAAAGGGTTTTTAAATTTTTTAAAAAAATTTTTTTTAAAAATTTTTTTAAAAAAACGGGTTTTTTTTTTTCCCCCCCCCCCGGGAAAAAAATTTTTTTTGGTTTTCCCCCGTTTGCCCCCCAAAACCCCCCCAAAATTTTTTTTTTGGGGGTTTTCCTTTCCAAAAAAAAAACCCCCAAAAAAAAAAAATTTTTTTTTTTTTTTTAAAGGGGGGAAAAAACCCCCCAAAAAAAGGGGGGAAAACCGTTTCCCAAAAAAAAAAAGGGGGGGTTTTTTTAAAACCCGAAAATTTTTGGGGGCCCACAAAAAAAATTTTTTTTTTTTAAAAATTTCCCTTTTGGGAAAAAAAAAAAAATTTAAAAAAAAAACCCTTTTCCTTTTCTTTAAACCAAAAGGGGAAAAAATTTTTTAAAAAAAAAACCCCCAAAAAATTTTTTTTTCCCCCTTTCTCCCCCCCCCCCCCCAAAAATTTAAAATTTAAAAAAAAAAAATTTTTTTAATTTCCCCAAAAACCCCCCCAAATTTTTAAGGGGTTTTTTTTTTTTTAAAAAGGGGAAAAAATTAACGGGGGGGAAAAAGGGGGGTTTTTTTTTTTTAAATTAAAAAGGGGTTTGGGGCCAAAACCCCCCCCCAAAACCCGGGGGCCCCCCAAAATTCAATTTGGTTTTGGGGAAAAATTTTTCCCCGGGGGGGAAAAACCCCAAATTTAACCTTGGGGGGGGGAAAAGGGGGGGCCCCCCCCCAGTTTACCCCGGGGGGTTTTAAAAAATTTTGGGCAAAAAGGGGGGCCCCAAAAAAAGGGGGGTTGTTTTGGGCCTTCCCAATTTTTCCACGGCCCCCCCCAAAATTTTGGGGGGGGTTGTTTTTAAAAAAATTTTTCCCAAAAAAAAAAAAGGGGGGGTTTTTGGGCCCCCCCGCCCCCCCCCCCGGGGGGAAAAAACCCCCCAAAAATTGCCCCCCCGGGCCCGGCCCCCAAAAATTTTTCCCCCCCCCCCCCCCCCCCCCCCGGGGGGGGGTTTTTTTTTGGGGGGGGCCCCCCCCCCCCAGGGAACCCCTTTTTTAAAAGGGGGGTTTTTTCCCCCCCGGGCCCCCCCGGAAATTCCGGGGGGCCCCCCCAAAAGGGGGGGCCCCCCGGGCAATCCGGGGGGGCCCCCGGGGGGGCCCCCCCGGGGCCCCCCCCCCCCCAAACCCCCCGGGCCTTCCCCCCCCCAAAAAGGGGGCCCCAAAAATTTGGGGGCCCCCGGGGGGCCCCCTTTGGGGCCCCCCCGGGAAATTTGGGGGCCCCCCCCCTTTTTTTTTTGGGGGCCCCGGGAACCCCCCCCTTTTGGTGGCCCCCCCGGGGGGGGGGTTTTTGGGAGCAGCCCCCCTTGGAAAAAAAATTTTTGGGCGCGGGGGGGGGTTTTCCCCCCCCCCAAAATTTTTGGGGGGCCCTTTTTAAAAATTTTTTGGGGGGGCCTTTCCCTTTTTTTTTTTTTTTTTTTGGGGGTTTTCCCCCCGGGGGGTTTTTTCCCCCCCCCCCCTTTTTTTTTTGGGGGGTTTTTTGGGGGGGGTTTTTTTTTTTTAAATTTGGGGGGAAAATTTTTGGGGGGGTTTTCTGGCCCCCCCCTTTTTTTTAAAAGGGCCGTTTTGGGGTTTTTTTAAAAAAAAAAAACCCCCCCCCAAACCCCGGGGGGGGGAAAAAAAGGGGGGTTCAGGCCCCGGAAAATTCCCGGTTTTTTGGGGGGGGGGGGGGTGGGGCCCGGGCGCCCCGGGGGGGGGGGCCCCCCAAAACCCCCCCCCGGGGGGGGGGGGAAAAAGGCCCCCCAAAAAATTTTTTTAAAAAAAAACCCACCCCTTTTCCCCCAAAAACACTGCATTAAAAAATCCCCAAAATTTTTTCCCCCCTTTGGGGGGGCCCCACCCCGGGGTTTTTAAAAGGGAAAAGGGGTTGGGGGGGGGGGGGCCCCCGGGTTGGCGTTTTTTTGGGGGCCCCGGGCCCCGGGGGGAAAAACCCCCTTTTTTTGGGGTTTGGGTTTTTTTTTAAAAAAAAATTTTTTTTGGGGGGGGGGGGGGGGGGGTTTTTTGGGGGGGGGGGGGCCTCCCCGTCCCCCCCGGGCCCCCCCCCCCAGGGGGACACAAGATAAAATACCCCTAAAAAAATTTAAAAACCCCTTTTTAAAGGGTTTTTAAAAAATTTGGAAAAAAAATTTTAATTTTTAAAAAAAAAAAAAATTAAAAAAAATTTTTATAAACAAAAAAGGGGGAAAAATTTCTTTTTTTTGGGGGGCCCCCCCCCCAAAAAAAAAATACCCCAAAATTTTTTTTTAAAAAAAACCAAAAAAACCCCCAAAAAAAAATTTTTTGTTTTTTTTTTTTTCCCCTTTTGGGGCCCCCTTTTGGGTTTTTTTTGGGGGTTTTTTTTGGGGGGGGAAAAAACCCTTTTACGGGCCCCCCCCCAAAAACCAAATTTGGGGGCCCCCCCGGGGGGGCCCCCCCGGGGGGGGGAGGGGGGGGGGGGGGGCCCCTTGTTTTTTTTTTGGGGGGGAAAAAAAAGGAAATTTTTTGGGGGGTTCCTTTTTTTGGGCGGGTTTTCCGGGGGGAAAAAACCGGGGGGGCCCTTGGGGAACCCCCAAAGGAAAAAGGGGGGGGGTTTTTCCCCCCCCCCCCCCAAGGGGAAACCCCTTTTTTGGGGGGAAAAGGGGGGGGGTTTTTAAAAAAAGGGGGAACTTTTGGGGAAAAACCCCCCCCTTTTTCCCTTTTGGGGGACCGGTTACTTTAAAAATTTTTTTTAAAAATTTAAAAAAAAAAAAAAACCCCAATTTAAATTTTATTTTAAAAAAAAAAAAAAAAATTTTTTTTTTGGGGGTTTTTTTTTCCCTTTTTAGGGGGGCCCCCCCTTTTTTTCCCCCCCGGGGGGGGAAAAAAAAAAAAGGCCCGGGGGGAAAAGGGGGGAAATTGGGGGGGGGGGGCCAAAAAAAATTTTTTTCCAAAAAAAAAAAAATTTTCCCCCCCCCCCCAACCCCAAAAGGGGGAGGGGGGGAAAAACCCCCAAAATAAAAAAAACCCAACTTTTTGGGCCCGGGGGGGTTTCCAAACGGCCGGGGGAAAATTTTTAAACCAAAAAAAGGGGGGGCCCCCCCTTTTAAAAAAAAAAAAAAGGGGGGTCGTTTTTCCCCAAAAAAAACCCGGCCCCTTTTTCCCTTTTTTTGGGGCCCCAGGGGCCCCAAAAAGGGGGGCCCCCCCCAAAAATGGGGGGGGGGCCCCCCCGGGGGAAAAAAAGGGGTTCCGGTTTTTTCCCCCTTTTTTGGGTTTTTTTTTTTTTTTTTGGGGGGCCCCCCCGGGGGGGGGGGTTTTTTTTTTAAAATTTAAAATTTTTTGGGTTTGCGTAGGAGAAACCTGGTATCTTTTGGACTTTGGACTTTGTGAAATGCTACATACCATCTGTAGGGGGCACTCTTTTACTTGTCCAAAAACAGCACTTTTTGAATCAAAAATGTCAAAAGTTTCAAAAGGGCCACATCAAATAGGGAAAGGAAAAAATGCTTTAGGGTCCGTACCTCCAGTATGCCAATTAAGTTTTAAACCCCTAATACTTTTAGGTCCCTTTTTTCTTTTTACTTTTTAGTTTCTTTTTCTTTGTCTTGATTTTTGTCTTGATTTCATGCCCGACCAGGCAGTCCATGATTTTTGGCCCCCCTTTGGGGTTATTTTTATCTGGCATTCAATGCTAATTATATTTCTTAAAATTATATTTTTAAAAATTTTATTTCTAAATTTTTTTGTGTTTTTTTTCAGAGTTTATCAGCATAGTTTTTTTTTTTCAAAAATTTAAACTCCATTTTGGGGGTTGGGGTTTTGTTTAAAAATTTGGAATGGAATGTCTTGTGCTAACACTCTGAGGAATAATACTTATGGAGTTTGGACACCAACTTAGGGGGGAATATGGTTAGTTATTTGGAAAACATCTGGTGTTGTTTTAAGTGAAACACCCTGCGTGACGAATGTGGGGATGTACGCATCTATAAAAAAAAACCCCTGACTGAATTCCCGTAGACCTCCCTAATGGTGCCAAAATTTTCCCCAATAAATAAATATACCATGGTAGAGCTTTCAAGTTCCCAGTCAGAGAAAAAAATGAAATTTTCGACCCCTTAAGTTTTGGTTCTGGGCCCCAAAGGCGAAGCTTGAAAAAGTTCTTGGGGGGTCAGGTCTCCTTAACAAACATATTTGGGGTTACCCATCTCGCAACCCCCGAAAAGGCTGTAAGAAGGCTAGATGAAAAGGAGATTTTAAACTGAAATCTAGAACAGACCATAACTTTGCTATACTTGGGGTTTCCCCCCCTTTCAGAGGTGGGTGCTCAAACCAAAAGGGGGGGGGAAGAAATTTTTTATGATCTTAAATTTTTTTTCCAAAAACATCCGCGCGCTCAGCCTTGCTATTCCCTTTTACATTTCACTTTCATATTTAAAAATTCAGCACATACACCCTACTTTCCTTCCACCCTTCTTTAAAACAACATTTACACCCCCCTCACAAGGGAACCCCAGTTCCGAAAAATACTAACGGGGGGGGGCCCGGGGCCATGGCCTGGAACCTTACATCTGTTTACTGCAGAAGATCTTTTCCTTTAAAAAAAAAAATCCCAAAACTCGGTTGAGCCCAAAAAAAACCAGACATATTGAACTCTACGGGTCATGCCCCCCTACAAAAATGAAAAAAAAATATCTATTAAATTAAGAAAAAAAGAAAAAACGAGTAAAAAGGACTTTTTGGGGCTTAAGAATGAAGCAAAATGAAAAACTTCAAAATATTTAAAAAAAAAAAAGGAAAAAAGGCTATGGAAAGGGGAAACTTCACTAAAAAAATACCCAAAAAAAATAGAACAAAAAAAAAAACAAAAAAAAAGGTTAGGACCCCCCAAAAAACCAGGAGCGAAAAAAGTGAATTTCCCCGGGACGGCCCAAAAAATGGGGAAAAGAGTTGGGGAGGGTATGCCCCTTTAAAGCCTGAGCTGAGAAGGGTTTAATGTTACCTTACCTGGTTATAAGGCTTTACTCTTATTTAAACAAGAGTACTACAAAGAAGGGGAAACACAGAGATGATGTCTTGGCATAAACGCAAAACAGGGGTGCGGTCCCGCCGCCCGCCTTTTGGGGGGCCCCCGGGGGTGATGGGACCTTGTCACGCCGACCGCTGGAAAACGACCCAATGAAGGCCAACTTTGGCTGGTCCTCTTCGTCTTTTCTTCCGGTCCTTGGGGTAAAACTATCCGTCCTCGGGGTCCACACGAAGGAAAAGGTTCACTCAACTACAAATCGTGGATAAAAAAGATACACATAGATCTTTACGCCTGCAACTACTACAGCCCCAAACCTTTTTAATGAAAAGGCTTTAGTATCTTCTGTTTTGGTGGGTGAGTGACCCAGTACGGGAGTGGGTGTGTGAGTGACATTTAGCATGAATTTAGAATAAAATGAGAGTTTACCTCCCACAGACGGAAAAAGTATGGGCAAACATGAAAATTAAAAGCTAGAATAGCAATACGCATTAATAAAAAAAATGTATTAATAAAGAATTGTTTTAAAACCACACTTTAAATTTAACAATTACGATAGCGACGGAATGTAAAGCACTAAAGAACGGTGATGTGAAAAAAATATTTGCAAGCTTTTTAGCAAGCAAATCCCCTCAGGTCAGAAATCTCTAAACTATGCATGTCAGACTTTTTAAAAACGGGGGGTGCTTAAACCCAAAATGCTGTATGAATGAAAAAAATGAACGAGCCGGGAAAAACTATAAATAACCCGCCCCCCTCGCTATCTTTTATGGGGGGCTTTTGGGCATTCTCTACAGCTATCTATCAAAGAAAGAGGGGAATATTTTGGGGTTTTACCCAAAAAATGCAAGCGACTTATTAAAAGCGGGGGGAAGGGCGTGATTAAAAAGTGAAAAATGATTTTGTCCTACATTTAAAGGAAAGTACATAAATGCAGGGTTACACCGAATCGAAAGTTGTGATCGAACAAAATTTAAATTCGGTTTACTTGTACCCATTATGGTAAAATCGGAGGTAGATCTATCAGGCGATTTACGCAACCCCGGGGTTTTATTTAGGCATCCCTGTGCACTTGATGTGCGGGAAGATCCAAAAGTATACTCAAAATAATGAAGTTATATTTAAAAATCACGTTTCAAGCTCCGTTTAGTGCTGATAGGGCCCAAAGCCCCCATTGAGCAAAGTAAAAAAGTACTGTATTCCTATGGTGCCCTATTTAAAAACAAAAAAAAAAAAAAAAATAAAATAATAAATAAAAATAATGGGGCGTTCTCAAAACTATCCACCTGCCGACCCCATCGGAAGTGAGAGAATGTGAGGTTAGGTCAAGGGCAGGGAAAAGGCAAGAAGAAAAAGAATCAAATGATATGATATTTGGAAAAGTATAGTGTTATATCGGCTTGTTCTTTTTAAGAAAGAGTATTTCTGTAGGTTTAGGGGAAACCCCTACGGGTTTGTCAAAATTTCTCTTTAAATTTTTTGGGGCTTACAATTGTGTTCTTTGGGGAGAGTTCCCAGCTGAAAGAGTGAGTGTTAAATTTTAGGTTCCGCGGCTTAAATGGGCCCCGCCGCAATTGTTTTAAATCCAGTCAGGTCTGAAGAGCTCCACGGTGATTGGCGGGGGCCACTCACCAAACATTTAAAAAGCCCGCTTACCGTGTGCAAAGGGGCTCGCACGAGGTTTGGGCACCACAGCACTGCCCGATCGTTTCGGGCTCTGCGGCTTAAGTCACAAGCACGTGTTTAAATGCGCAGGGAACGAGGGGAGCCCGCTGTTTAAAAGAAACGCAGAAACCCCAAACCCGGGAAACTATGCTGAAAATTTAGGTTGTGGGGGGCGGGCTACACAGGGACCCCTTCCAGAGGGGTGAGGAAAGCGAGCCCCCCCAGCGAAATACCATAAAGTATCCCCGGTGGTCACCAGTATAGTTTGATGGATGGGGAACATCTTTTCTATTTGAGGTTAAATGGGGTCTTACTCTTTGGGAGTGTTTTTTGGGGGTTTTGGGGGTGTTGGGGGGGGGTGCCCCCCGGCTGGGGAAAAAAAAGGGGGTATGTTTTGAGCTCCCCCATTTGCTCAAACTCTGCCTTGGCGATTTGGAAACAGTTTTGGTGCAAGGGGCCCGCAACGGGGGGAGACCCGTGCTTTGTCAGTGTGCGAAGTCCCGAAGCAAGCTCGATAGGCGCATTGTTGGGTAGCACTGGTAGATGCGAGGGGGGCGTAAAAAGGGGCCCACGAGGCGAAGGTGTGGGCCCCGGGGAAATAGGGGTTTCAGGGGCTCCCGTTTAAGGCCACTGTTAAGCCATGGTGCACAGGGGAAATCTGCTCCAGGGTTGTTGCTGAACCCTCAGCAATGTTGATGGGGGAGCAGTTGCAGCCTCCATTTTGCGAGAAACGGGCGATGTTTGTCACTGTGGTATGCGGGGATAAGGCTGACTTTGCTTTCGTGTCCAAAAAAGGGAAACCCTAGACGGGAGTTGGGCAAAGACATCAGCAGGCGCCCTGTGAGGCTGCGAGAGATCGGCGTATTAATTCCCGCGGTGCCCCTTTTCCCGGGGCCCGGAAAAGTGGGGGCTCACACCCGTCGCCCCCCGGGTCCGAATCTTTAAGGGAAAAAAAAAGTAACTACATTGAGTCGAGGAGCGGGGGCGACTGTAGCTTTTACGATGTTGAGGCGGGAGTTTCGCCGCCCCCCCCCCACGGGTTTGGGACGGGAGATGCGGGGCTGGGTTTACGGAAACCCGGGACGCGGTGAAGGGGGCGCGGGCCCGCTAGCCCTCGAAGGCAGTTGTTAATTTGGCGAACCCGTGTCCAGGGATCCAGGGTGAGACGAGTAGTGGGCGGTGTTCTGCTGGCCCTAATGTCATTTGCATTCGAGGAGTTCTCGATGGGGATTTTTAAGCTAGGAGGGGCGGCTTTAACTGCCGCCGGCAGACGCTAAAAAATCGAGCGCCCGGATACGGAAGGAGGGGGTGTTTTGGGGCGGGCGAGGGTGGTTGTAGGGTCTGGAAGGGGATCTCGGGGGAGTACGGGCCCTCCGGGGACGTTTGGGGAAAAGGGGGCTTAAGGGGTTTTGTGGGAGGGGGGCCCCCTCGCTGGGGGGATTTCTTTCCCTTTAGGAGTTAAAAGGTGTTGTACTCGGGATTTTTGAGGAGGTCGCGATGGAGAGAAAGGGGGTCTTTTTTGGGGAGGGGATTTTCACCAGTATCCCAAATTTCGTGATCGGAGAGGTGGGCGTTGCGGAGAAGGAAAAACCCGTTCCCCCCGCATTAACCATTCGGGAAGGCAAGCAACGGGGCAAGTAGGCAGTGGCTTTAGGGAGGTGAGGACTCATGGCTACGGACTTGAACTCCAAGGGTCAAAAGTGTGGTTTAGGGAAAAAACTATGGTTAGTCAAAAGGCTTTTTTATTTTTTTTTGGAGCTTACAATGGTGTTTTTTGGTGAGAGCCTAGCCTTTAGTAAGTGTTTATTCTGGGTTCCCTGGCTTAAATGGGGCCCCGCCGCGATAGGTACACCCCAGTCAGGGCCCAAGAGCTCCACGGTGATTGGCGGGGCTAGATCGCCAAAAGTCAAGGGCCGGGTCTATTTTGTGCAGGAGCTCGTCGCGAGGGGGGCACCACACTACAAAAAGTGAAGTTTAAAAAAAAGAAAACAATGTCTTTGGGTTTAAAACAAAAAAGCGCGGGGGCGCGTGTCCGGGTTTCCAGGGGGGGGTGTCCAGCGGTCCCCGTCGAACCCCTGGACACGGGAAAGGACTAAAGGGCTTCCCCGGGTAAGCGTGAGTGTCCACCGGAAAAAAGTGGCGTGGGGCCCTCAGCTGAGGAAATGTTTTCCCATATAAAGGGAAATTTTTTAAGGTTTTTTTTTAAAAATCGTCGAAAATTTCAAGACAGGAAATGAGCATTACAAATTAACAAAAATTTCCCTTTTTTCAAAGTTTCAGAAATGACAAACATAGAAATTTTAAAAAGGGTTTTTTGTGTGTAATATTTTTAATATATATTTTATATATATTTTATATATTAATATATAATATAGTATGGATAATATATATATATAATATATATATATATATATAATAAAATATTATGTGTGTGTGTGTTTGTGTGGTGTGTGGGGTGTGGGGGGTGGTGTGTGGTGTGTGCGCGTGGGGTGCGTGTGTGGGTGTGTGTGTGTTGTATGTGTGGTGTGTGGGGTGGGGTGGGTGTTTTGGGTGGGTGTGTGTGTGTGTGGGGTAAATACAACCAAAAAAAAAGTAATGAACCCTTTCAATAAATTTTAAAATAAATTTTCCGTTTCTTTTTAAAAATACAAATAAAGTGTTATACATAAAAGAACCTTAATTTCTAAAAAAAACTTTTTGGGCAGGTTTAGAACCCAAGGGGTGTATATAAAAAAAAATTATCTTAAAATAGAATACATGACTACCCCTTTCAAATACTCCTATGGTTTCCACAAAACCAAAAACCCCCGGTCTCAAAAGGGAAAGGATTTCATTGATTTCATAAATATTAATAAAGAAAAAAAAGGGATCACTTACAAGACATTTTGGAATGAATTTCAGTAAAGCTACTATTCCCAAACCCTTTATGGGAGAAAAATTTAAAAAGGGTACATAATATTCAGGGTTTTGTAGCATGCGAAAAAGTATGACCCGCCCGTAGCAAAAGTGGTAAAGTGGTTATTAACAATCACACCCTTCAAAAGAAAGCATTGGGCTATTAGCACACAGCTGAGAGCCCCCTGGGAAAATGCATACAAATTTTAGCTTTATCTTATAGGTGACAGAACAAGGAAACAAAATTTAAATTCAGGGCATTTAAATCAGGGGTATAGTTGTGTTATTTATTGCAGGAGAATTTAAAGTTTGGGGACAAAAAGGGAAACCCATTTTAAATTTGTAATGAAAAAAAATAAAGGCTAAATTTTTCAAATGCCCTTTTGATGTATTTTTTAGAAAATATCATCATAAAAATAAAAATTTTTTAATTTAGAAATTTTTTACCCCATAAAAAAAAAACTGGGAAGACCTCATATTCCCTAGGCAAAGGTTTTTGTTTTTACACAAAAATTTTTACAGCATATAGAATCATTTTATACCATTTGCTAAATAGATTGTGCTGGGAAAATTTCAAAGATTTAGACCCACTTACCGGGAAAACCCCAAAAGGTGCCTGATGGGGAAAAATAACATCCCCCTTTCCCAATAATACAGATAGTTAAGGGGAGAACGGTTGACTGCCCCGATTGGGTGTCCAGGGGGAAAGGGGGCAGGCGTGGTATACCAGCACGCAAAAGTACCGCCGTTCAGACCTACACAAAAGGAAAAAAGACGATACGGGAATGCTTTAAAATTTTTTTTTTTTGCGAAAAAATTAGGGTGCAGCCCAACAAAAGGTAAAATTCCGTTTACAGAACTTTGCTGCGGGAGTAGCGCTTAACAACGTAAATAATTCTGACCATATTACCCTATACATAAACTAAGGTGGCTAAAAGTGCAATAGAAATGCAACTATGAAACCTGCTACAAATTCATAAACTAATTCAAGGTTTTATCCAAAGTGGATCTTAACAGTTTACAACCATAGTAGCACAACTTGTATCCAAATAAGAGCGGTAACTCTCTACATATCAAAAGATCACGTACAGACATAGGGCACCGCAGAGATTAACTTGAACTGGAACCAAATACCAAACATTCAAACTATTAAATCTCTTAAATCATCAAATATATGAAGCAAGATATACGTATTGCTACTAACTCTATGTGTATATTATATTTATATGTACTGTAAAATATTGGACAATTGCTGGATAGTGTGTGTACGTTCATATATCCATCTATCTATGTATCTCTATACATGTATATATATATATGATATATCTATATCTATCTGTGTCTCTATATTCCTACATATACATATATTTTATATATATATATAATATATATATATATATATATATATATATATATATATATATATATATATATATAGAGAGAGAGAGAGAGAGAGAGAGAGAGAGAGAGAGAGAGAGAGAGAGAGAGAGATAATATGTATATATCTATGTATACATATGATTATATAATATATATATATATATATATATATATATATATATATATATATATATATTTACATATAATATTATATTATATATATATATATATATATATATATATATATGTGTGTGTGTGTGTGTGTGTGGTGTGTGTGTGTGTGTGTATGTGTGTGTGTGTGTGTGTGTGTGTGTGTGTGTGTGTGTGTGTGCGCTCGTATGTGTATATATGTTTCTCCCCCTATTATTATATAATTTCAAAGCTATAATACAATATTTATATGAGTCATTTAGGAACTGCATCTACCTGTGCTTCTCAGGGACAAGGCCCGCTGTTTCGCGCCATATCAATCTAGAGGCGGGCCAGTTGTGGAGAGCAAGGCCCCATCGTCCTCAAGGAACATCGACAGAAAAAAACACTAAAGTCTTCGTTTAAGGAGGTTCTTTCTCGACCATTTTT
>NW_023658556.1:0-2500 GCF_015228065.2 Penaeus monodon | reverse complement strand
ATTCTTGCTGAGGAGGTTAAAGGCCATTTCTTGGTAAACAACCTTTGCCCTGCCTACCAAGCCCTGAGAAAGCTGAACTCTAAGCCCTCCTCACAGATGACTGCAGTCTGATCAGTGGATGGATGCGTCATCTCAGATTATGTTGGGGTTTGTGAACGTTGGGCCGAGTAATTTGAACAGTTGTACCAGGTAGACCCCCCAACAGTTGGTTTGTATGCAAGCAATGTCACAATACCTGTGCCGGACCTACCCATCAGCGAGGACCTCCTACCCTAACAGAGTTTAGGATGGCAATTTCCAAGTTGAAGAGTGGGAAAGCTGCAGGCATATGTGATACCCCTGCTGAACTGCTAAAGGCTGGGGATGAACCTATGGCTCGGGGCCTGCATACAGTTTTAACTGCCATCTGGCAGTCTGGTACCATTCCCCATGACCAGCTAAGGGGCGTGATCATCCCTCTCTGAAAAGGGAAGGGGGATCGTTGGGACTGTAGCAATTACCGTGGCATGTCACTGCTCAGCATACCAGGCAAAGTTCTCGCATACATTCTTCAGAAACAAATCAGCAACCACCTACTGAGGCATCAGAGACAGGAGCAGTCTGGATTCACTCCTGGCAAGTCCACAATAGACCGAATACAAGCACTTCGAGTAATTGCAGAATGCTGTCGTGAGTTTGGTCATGGGTTGCTTACAACCTACATCGACCTCAAGAAGGTGTTCGACTCGGTGCATCGGGAATCACTATGGGAGATCCTGAGACTCAGGCAAATGCTGATGCAGAATATTGGCCTAATAGCAAGCCTCTATACTGGGACTGAAAGTGCTGTAAAGTGTGGTGGGGGTCTGTCGAACTTCTTCCCTGTTAATCCAGGGGTGAGGCAAGGCTGTGTCCTTGAACCAACACTTTTCATTTCATAAATCTAGTTTTTGTATTGTGTTTTCTTCTTCCATATATATATATATATATATTTAATAAATGCATATGCTGGGGGGGAGGGGTGCTCTCCCTCCCACCCAGTATTACTTGTCCTGCCTGCGCTGCAGCAGGCACCAACCAACCATGAAGCTTGTGGGGTAAAACCCTTGAGAATCCCACAGGTGGACAAGGGCCCCACAGCCCGCCGACCCCCTTTATTTGGGGCAGCATTGGCGGGAGCAGCAGAGGTGGCATGCACCCAGAGTGACCGCCCAGGGCTTAACCTCAGGTGAGCTTTCCGGGTAGGCACTTGGAATGCCCGGTCCTTGCGGCAGGATGAGCAGTTACCTCTGCTATCGAGGGAATTAGAGAAATTGGGAGTTGAGGTGGCTGCCCTCTCAGAGAAGAGAAGACCTGGCATGATCAGTATGGGTGGGTACACATACTACTGGTCGCAGTGATGGTCATCACCTCCAGGGTGTAGCCATAGCCATCTCCAGCCAACTTCAGCCCTCAGTAAGTTAAGGTGACACCAGTTGATGAGCGTATTATGGCATTGAGACTGAAGCATGCCTTTGGCTTCATTCTCTTATTGCTGTATACGCTCCTACTGATGTATGTAAACTCGATGCAAAAGAGGCGTTCTATGCCAAATTCGCATCTGTGACAGACAGCTGCCCCTCGGCGAGAGATTCGTATTGTTCTGGGTGTCTTCAGTGCGGTATCTGCTGTGACTGAGTTGGCTATGAGATGTCTGTCGTCCCCATGGCTCGGCAGCTGATCCCAGCAGCGAGAACAGCTTCCTTCTCTGGGACTCTGCTAGTCCCAGAGATTGAGAATTTCTGGCTCCTAGTATCAGCACTCCAACCCGCATTGCTGTACATGGTATAGTGATACAGGAACAATGGCCAAGGAGATCGACCACATTCTTGTTAGCATGAGATGGAGGATCCTCCAGAACTGCAGAGTTTATCGGAGTGCCGAGTTCTGTGACCATAGGTTACCCTACGGGTCCACTCCAAAACTCTCTGTCCCTCCAGTGGCCACTCTAAGATGTTTCACTTGGACAGACTAAGGGAGGAGGAGTGTGCTCATGGGTTCACCATGGCAGTCGCTGACTGATTCACACTTGATAACCTGATGGCCCCAGTTACACTGTGGGAGTTCTTCAAGTACAAAACACTGGAAACAGGCCAGAAGTCCATTGGTGTACGCTCAAGGGCAAGGCAGAAATCCATCTCCCTGGAGACATTAAAGGCCACTGAAGTGTGTCGCTTGGCTCGGCTGAATGGCAATCAGGTCTTGCGTCGTTCCTTGGTGCGTAGGACTCAGACACTGCTGAGAAAAGACAAGGAACAGTTCATCAGGAATCTTGCTGAGGAAGTTGAAGGCCATTTCTTGGTAAACAACCTTCTCCCTGCCTACCACCTGAGAAGCTAACTCAGCCCTCCTGCAGATGACTGCATCCATGAATGTTGGGCTATATTTGAGTAGTTGTACCAGGTAGACCCTCCAACATTAGCTTGGATACAAGCATGTTACATACTGTGCCACCAGTAGACCCCAACAATTAGCGGATAAA
>NW_023658555.1:10000-13123 GCF_015228065.2 Penaeus monodon | reverse complement strand
TATATATAATAATATATATTTTATAAATATATATATATAAAATATATATAAAAAATATATATATAACATATATATTATATATAAAATTACATATATATATATTATATTATATATATATAATATATATATATAATATATTTATTATTATAAAATTTCTTAATAATTAATATAATATATAATTAATATAATATATAATATATATTTATATATATATTATTATAATATATATAGTGTGTGTGTGTGTGGTGTGGGTGTGGGGTTGTGTGGGGTGTGTGTGTGTGTGTGTTGTGTTGTGTGTGTGTGTGTGTTTGTGTGTGGTGTGTGTGTGTATGTGTTTGTGTGTGGTGTGTGTGTGTGTGTTGTGTGTGTGTGTGGTTTTGTGTGTGTGTGTGGGGGTGTGTCTGTGTCTGTGTGTGTGGGTGTGTGTGTTTGTGTGTGTGTGTGTGTGTGTATGTATGTATGTATGTATATATATGTATATTATATATATAATATGTATGTATGTATATATGTATATATATATAATATATATATATATATATATAATATGTATATATAATATATAATATATATATATAATATATATATATATATATATGTGTGTGTGTGTGTGTGTGTGTGTGTGTGTGAGTGTGTGTGTGTGTATGTGTGGTGTGTGTTGTGTGTGTGTGTGTGTGTGTGTGTGTGTGTGTGTGTGTGTGTGTGTATGTATGTATGTGTGGTGTGTGTCTGTGTGTGTGGGGTGTGTTTGTGTGTGGTATGTATTAATATATCATCATCATCATCAAGGGGCTAACGCCGATGGGGGCACATGGCCGCATCCACCCTTCGCTTCCAGCCACGAGGATCCCTCGAGGCGAGTCTCCAGGCAGGCACACGGCCCATCTCTAATTCCTCGCGACAGGTCTCGTCGAGCTGCCCAAGCCATGATCTCCTAGGTCGTCCCCACAGGTCCCTCCACCCAGGTTGTCTCGAAGGGAAAAAAAACCCTGATGGGCAGAGTCGTCCATAGGGAAGCGAGCTAGGTGGGCCTGAGTTGGCGACCCCGGATTATGCAAGTAACAGGTCCCATACCAGTCTCATGGTTTAAACGCCGGTTGGACACGGGGTCTGCCAACTGTACCCATGACCCGGCGAAGCGAACTTGTTACAAAAGCATCAAGATGAGACTCCAAAACACTGGATAGCGTCCAGTTTTCGCTTCCATAGAGCAAAACTGGCAGTATCAAGGCCTTGAAGACATGCAGCTTGGTCCTTCTGCATAGGTACCAACACCTCCAAACGCTCTTGTTGATCGAGTTCATGGGTCCTGTTGCCAGACCAATCCGTTCTACTGATTTCCTGGTCTGAAAACCCCAGAGATATGGACTACGCTACCAAGGTATGAAAAAACTTTCTGTGACTTCAACGTCCTCGCCGCAAGCATGGACGTCTGAACGAGTTCCCCTAACAGGCCCCCAAAAGCCCTGAATCTTGGTTTTGGTCCAGGAGACCTCTAGGCCTAGGGGCTTTGCCTCTTTGCCTAAATTCATCAAGAGCCGCCACCAGTGACCCCAAGGACTCAGATAGGATCGCAACATCGTCGGCAAAGTCAAGGTCTGAGACCTTAATATTGCCTAGTGTTGCTCCACACGTCTTTGGCTAGAGCTCTGCCCATTATCCAGTCCATACAAGTATTGAAAAGTGTTGGTGCAAGGACACAGCCTTGCCTCCCCCCTGAATTAACGGGGAAGAAGTTCGACATACCCCCACCACACTTTACAGCATTTTCAGTCCCAGTATAGAGGCTTGCTATCTGGCCAATAATCTGTGTCGGAATTCCCCTGAGCCTCAGGATCTCCCGTAGCGATTCCCGATGCACCGATTCAAACGCCTTCTTGGGGTCAATGTAGGCTGCTAGCAACCCACGACCAAAATCACGATGGCGTTCTACAATTACTTGAAGCGCTAGTGTACGTTCTATTGTGGAATTGCCAGGAGTAAATCCAGACTGCTCCGGTTTCTGGTGCCTCAGAAAGGTGGTTGCGGATCCGTTTCAGAAGAATGTGGGAGAGAACCTTGCCTGGTAGCTGAGCAGT
The DNA here is from genome assembly GCF_015228065.2 of Penaeus monodon. Lineage (NCBI taxonomy): Eukaryota > Metazoa > Arthropoda > Malacostraca > Decapoda > Penaeidae > Penaeus > Penaeus monodon. Next base: position 11,045 of record NW_023658555.1, on the reverse strand, counting down.
GTAATCCCACGGTAGTTGCTACAATCCCAACGATCCCCTTTCCCCTTCCGAGAGGGATGACCACGCCCCTCAGCAGGTCAGGGGGAATGGTACCAGACTGCCAAATGCCAGTCAGGACTGTATGCAGGGTATGCCATAGGTTCCCCCCTACCCTTTAGCAATTCAGCGGGGATATCACAATGCCTGCAGGTTTCCCACTCTTCAGCTTGGAAATCGCCAGCCTAACCCCGTTAGGGTAGGAGGTTCCTCGTGATGGGGGGGTCCGGCACAGGCAAATGCAACATCGCTTGCATCCAAGCAACTGTTGGAGGGCCACCTGTACAAACTGTTCAAAATACCCCAGCCCAACGTTCACGAACCCCAACATGATCTGAGATGATCCGTCCATCCTCTGATCGGACTGCAGTCATCTGTGAGGAGGGCTTAGGGTTCATTTTTCCAGGGTTGGTAGGCAGGGCGAAGGTCATTTACCCAAAAAATGGCCTTCGACTTCATCAGCAAGACTCCTGATAATCTGTTCCTTTTCCCTTCCAGCAGTGTCCGAGCCTACTCACCATGGAACGAAGCAAGACTGATTCCATTCAGCGAGCCTTGCGACACGCTTCAGTGGCCTCTAATGTCTCCTGGGAGATGGAATTCGCCTTTTCCTTGGGCGTACGCCAATGGACTCCTGAGCTGCTTCAAGGTTACGCGCTTGAAGAACTCCCACAGAGCAAAATGGGTCCGTCAGGTTGCTGGGTTTTGTGAATCGGTAGAGACTGCCATGGTGAACCACGGGCACACTCCTCCTCCTTAGTCTGTCCAAGTGAAACACCTTAGGGTGGCCACTGGAAAGGGGCGGGGAGTTTTGAAGGGACCCGCAGGGTAGCCACAAGCAGCCTATGGTCGGTGCCACAGAACTCGGCACTCCGGTAAACTGCAGTTCTGGAGGATCCTCCATCGCGTGTAACAAGAATGTGGTCGATCTCCTTGGCCACTGTACCGTATCGCTGTACCAAGTCCAGCGATGTGGGTTGGAGCGCTGGTACCCAGGAGCCAGAGATCC
>NW_023658554.1:10000-23724 GCF_015228065.2 Penaeus monodon | reverse complement strand
AGATATATATATATATAAATATAAAAATATATATTATTATATACATTATCATATAATATATATATATATATTATGAGTATATAATATATAATATAATATATATATATATCATAAATATATATTAAATATTATAATATATATATATATATATATATATATATATATATATATATATATATATAATTATATATATTATACCACCCCAAACACACACAACACACACACACAATATATATATATATTTTTATATATATTATATATATATTATTAATATATATATATATTATATGTAAAATATTTATATATATATATATTATATATTTTATATATATAACATACACAAATATATATAATATTTTAAAATATTTTAATATATATTATATATATATATATATTATATATATATATATATTTATGTATTATATATTTTATATAATATATATATTATATAATTTTTATATATATATATAGTATACTATATATATATATACGTATATATTTTTACCATATACAACATGCATATAATAACATTATATTATATATGTACTATATTTACCGAATTATGTAACTCATTCAAATAAAATAGATTAACGATTTTAATCTGTAACGAACTTAAGAATATAAAACTAACATCCGGAATTGATGAGCACCCCACACACGCATATCTATATTTTATATATATATATATATATATATATAAAATATATATATATATATATATATATATATATATTTTATAATATATATGTGTGTTTTTGGTGTGTGTGGTGTGGTGTGGTTGTGTGTGGCAAAACATATATGGTGTATATATATATATATATATATATATTATATATATAATATACTATATATATATATAAAATATAATATAATACAAAAAATATTTATGTACATATCTTATATATTTAAAATGTATTATAATTATATATATAATATAATATATATATATATATCTATATATATATCTATATATATAAAATATATATATATATATATTTCATTAACATATATATACACACACACATATTTATGTACATATCCTATATATTTATTATTAAGTATGATAGGCAGACTAATAGAGTCGTGAAAATTCATGTTTTATTAACGTTTCGGAGTTTATAACAAGACCTCATTATCAGTGCTGTCAAAGGAACAAAAAGTCAATTAGCCATTATGAAAGTATTTATATGTGGAGTTTAACAGTGCAAATATGAAAGTATTATATTTAGAGTTAACGTCTGACCTGAGAAAATATGATCAAATTACAATACACAGATGTGACCTTAACTGCCGAGTTTCGTATATCACCCAGGGTCGGACAAAGACGCGTCCCGGGCAGTGCCGGCGACTTTGACCTTTCTGGAGAATCTGGTCATTTCCGCATCATAGGAAAATCACCCTCAGAGACCGATCGAAGGGCGGACCTGTGAATTGCGACGATCCGCACCCAGGCAACAGGAATAGCAACCTAAGCTGACACTTGGATCAGCCACAGCTATTTTCCTGTAGGACGGGTCATCGCCCCGCCTAGCGTGCCGACCCGAGATAAAAGACAGCAGCAAAGACAGCAAGACAAACAAATGAGACAGCCATAAAAAGCTGACACAGGCCGGGCCATAAGTGAAAGGCCCGGGCGAAGGCAGAACTTCGCAAATCTCAAGCAAGCAAGCAAGCAACAGCAAGGACACACTTGGTCTACCGACCTCGACTGCCCACACAACCTTTTATTTCTCTATGTGGATATTAAGAATCTTATACCCCTCACATAATCTGGTGGCAGCGCAAGATAAGAACCTCACGTCTTTTTTCGCAATAATTGGTACAATTAAGTACCACCATCGCGAATATTTTTTCAGTGTCTTTCACAGCAACAGCGCATCAAGTTGGAAAAAGGTCCAAGACATCGGTTATGAAGGTTAGTCCCGGTAAGGTCGATACCCCTCGTGTCATTTCCAATCTTAATTGTTTTTCCCACCCTCGTGTTGTGCCTTGTATTACCACTTTTTTTTTTTCGTTCTCATCCTCTACATTGTGAATTTGACCAAATCTCTTTCTCGCGTCTATTATGAGTGAATTACGAAGAGGTAAAATATTCGGGAAAATCTCAGAGAAACTAGCGAAATTTTTCTTCGGGTTGGAAAATTTTAAACTTCGCATTCTCCCTCCGCCCCGTTTCCCGATCATCTCTGAATTCCCCCATTAACCCCTCAACTGCTAATTCCCCATTGACCCTCCCTAAGACCTGACCCCTTCCCACCCCCCCTTCTCAAACATGACGTTTCAACCCCATCAGACATTCAATATCGGACAGAAATTTGATGGCTCGTCCATTCGGTGAAGATTTCTTGGAAAATGTTGAATCTATGATTATCAAGGTGGAATGTCAGAGATGACCCTTCTTAGGGAAATAAATGCATAAACCCCGGCTAAAACACGTTTTAGAGGTGACCTCAGCGAAAGTACGAAACGCGATTAACGCCTTCAGACATTGCCATCCGATTTGCGAAGTTGGATTTATTTCAAAGATATTTTAGATCTGGTTCAAATCCTTAGATGAAAGTCAATTCAGTTCGCGAGACTTATTCATTTAAACCCTGCTTCTTGTCCGAAGAAGACATTCGATATTCAAAATGGGTTAAGAGTATCCCCCACAACCATGACTCCCACATTAAATACTTGTTCAACGAACATCACGTCTCCATGACGTATATGGTGAAATCTATCCTAGTTGCTTCGTTACCTACTTCTGTACAAGAGCAAGTTTGGGAACCTTGGAGGATCCCGATTTACTTAAGTCCCCGGCAAATTTGCCAAGCAATCAGAGAGAAGGCTCCCACTGTAACGGTCAATGCATTCATTCACACTACTAGGCAAACACGACCACACAAGACAAACACACCCTTGCGTACACAAACAAAAACAAAACCCAAACGCAACCCAACCCCGCGGTTCCACAATAATGACACGGACCACAAACAGTCCAAAACACAACTCCCTCACAAATATAATACGGGATATAAGACTCTTTTTCCCCTGTCATAAACCTCACCTCAGTTCCCAGACATAAACAACTTGTGTCACAAACTGGGCACCGGACATGGATCAGTGTTTCAACTGTTGTGCAAAAGGTCACGGTGCCGACTCATGTTATTCGACTCCATACTGCCCTTATCATGGCACACGCTCACATCCATGGGCTCACTGCTCGGCGGTCCCAGACCAGGTGAGTCAAACGTAGAGATTGCTCAAGCAATGCCAAGCAAACCCCCATTTTTAGGGAAAAGCCAAAAAAACCCCCAGACACAGCAACACTACAAGCACAATACCGGTAACACATCACATTGTCTCAACTATTTTGCATCCCTAATGATATCACTCAGCCGCCTTGCTTCCATCCTATATCAAATGGCAAGCCTGCATATTTCTTCTTAGACACGGGATCTTCTTGTTCTGGGGTTTCTCGTTGGATACTTTGCGGAATTTCGAATTATCTTTAGATTTGCAACCGAGTCAAACCACCATTTGCGGATAACAGGAGATAAGGTATCAGCCTTTAGGCAACAAAGTCCTTAACTTTTCTCTTGGTAGTGAAATTTTTGCTCACAAGTTTGTCGTAGTAGAATCTAATTTTACCCCGGGACCCCTTGTAGGGTCATGATTTCTTATACCGTACAGTAATTTCCCTCCACCCTGGGAGTAATAGCATTATTTTTAATGGTCAGAAATACCTGTTAAGGACTACCTCTTGCCTATGGACGCTTTCCCGACCCCTTCACACCCGCCAATGACATTCTATGAAGTCACACATGACCATAGTCACCCCTTCTCTGCACCTCACTCTCCTTCCTCTCCTCCTCCACCTGCCCTCGTTCATCTCTCCTCTCGCTGCGCGCTCCCCTCCCCGGTTCTGATCCCGACACCCACATCACGCAAATCTTCGCGCGCAAAACACGTTGACGACTTTGCAAAATCCTGGACCGCTAATGATAATGCCCAAGTTTATTGCTAGTGCTACCACTACTATTCCGGCATTTCATGATTACTGATAGACGTTTCTTGTCCTTGGGCAAATGGTACTGCTTTGATATTACCTGATAATATACGAGAAAAAGGTTGTGCAACATTCCCTTTCCCTTTGTATAAAATTATGATAATAGAGTCAGGTGCATGTTTTTAAAATCTGACCCCGGCCCTTTGACAATTAATGCGGGGTGTACCTGTAATATCCTATGAATTCACAGACTTGCCTATCTGCGATTTGATTTACCTGCTCCCCCCCCTGTTTTTTCTGCCACTGCAACATCATCTTTCCCTGATGAACAGAGCTCTGATCAGTTCTGAAGAAAAAATTTAGATTTTCATGAAGGATATGATATTTTAAATAACTTGTTTAAAGAATTCCCAAGCGTACTGCCAAACAAGGACCGTCCTATGGGAAAAAACAACATGGCTTCAATACTCCATTCCCCTCGAGCCTGATGCTAAGCCTTCATACATACCAAGTTATAAGATCCCTCATTCAAAGCGACAGGCCTTGGAAAAGGAGGTTAAAACAATGTTAGACATGAATCTATTCAACCAAGCCAATTCACCCTGGGCCTCCCCCTCCTTTGTTCCAAAAAGAAGGATAATACTTTCCGCCCGGTGGTCGACTATCGCAAGTTGAATAAAGTAACAGTGCCAGAACCCTTCCCAATTCCTAATCTTAGATTGTTGTTGCAAGACATTGGCTCTAATAATAAGATTTCAACTATTGACCTTGCTAAAGGCTTATTGCAAATTCATATGGCTCCTGAGAGCGTGCCATATACGGCTTTCTCGACTCATATGGGGCACTTTGAATTCTTAGTATGCACTTTTGGCCTTTGCAATTCCCCTCTTACATTTAGCAGATTAATGTCACTTGTACTATCAGGATTAATTAATGATCAGGCCCTCGTGTATTTAGATGATATTTAAATTTGCTCACCCTCCCTCTCTGAACACGAGTATAAATTGCGTCAGGTTTTCAATAGGCTATCAACTGCAGGATTAACTATTCAACCTAGCAAGTGTCAGTTCTTCAAATCTAAGTTAGAATTCTTAGGCCATACCTTGTCATCTAAAGGTATTGCACCTAATGACTCAAAAGTTAAAGCCATTGCCGACTTTCCAACACCTAAGAACCAGAAGGAATTTTTAGGCTTTTCAGGTTTTTACAGGCCGTTCATTCAAGGTTACGGGTCCATCGCGACACCGCTTAATCATCTACTTAAAAAGGATTCTATTTGGCAGTGGACAGACGAGGAAAAAGCCGCATTTACAACTCTTAAGTCTTGATTAATTAAGGCTCCACTCTTAGCCTTCCCCGATTTCAGCTTGCCTTTGTCCCACCCCTTTATGCCTCAAACCTCAGGGTCGGAGCATACTCCACCAAAACATGGCCATTCTGGAAAAACGCAGCCCATTGCTCTTGCAAGTCGCGCCCTCAATTCACGGAGAAACGTATCATACGACAGACCGTGAACTACTAAGTATCACATGTGCCCTCCGTCACTTTCGAGAGCTAATCTTGGTATATCAGATAGAATTCCACCCTCACGTCCATATTTAAAGGTAGGGACCCTCATGGACGACTCGCCCGCACGATTGAAAATACTAGCAGGTTGAAGTCCCCCATTGTTTATTTACCCGGGAAGCAAAATGTCGTTGCCGACGCGCTATCACGCGCTTTCCCCTCTTGACGCTCACAACCTGCTTGAATCTAGCTCCTCGCCTACCTTTGCCTCCCGCAAGGTGAAATTCTCTGACATTGCACCGATCTTGGTAAATACTGCCGCGCCTACCGTTGAGGATCCTTCGGAGGACGAGATCCGGCCTGCACATGTTGACGGTCGCCGTTCCGACCCCATTCATTCTGTTACCTCCCTGGTCTTGGTTGCTCCAGCCATACCTCCCATGGACCTCCCCACGGAGGACGAGATCCGGCTAGCGCAATGTAATGATAATCTGTACGGCCCCTTAATTCAAGCCTTAGAAAGGAATAAAGACCTTCCCCTAGCAGACATGTTCGAGTAAGTCAATTGTACCTCGATGCTAACGGTCTACTTTTCTACAAGTCTCGATATAGGACAAGAAAGCTCAAGGTATCTCGTAAACTTTTTAGTTATTCCTGAATCTCTTTAAGGTCGAATCCTTCCTCTTTTCCCTGAATCGAAAAGAAACTGCACACTGTGGTAAGTATAAGGCAATTCACTTAGCCCCGCAATGCTTCTTTTTCCCACACCTAATTAGCAAAGTTGCTAAGCAGTTCAGTCTTGTAAGCAATGCCCATATACAAAGGAAATACCAGGACCCAGCCCCTGCATGAAATGACATTTCCCGACTTCCTTTTCCCGAAGGTCTCTAGCGACACATTGTCAGGTTTTCTACCCTTTTCGCAATGGAAATCGTTATATTTAGTCTTCATTTATAACTTCACTCCTTTTTGTGAACTAGTCCCTGTGCCAACAAATCAGCAAATGTTGTTGCACATGCTTCCCCCGACTTCTGTTTATAGATATTCAGCCCCCATGTATTTTTCTACTGATAACGGGACTGAATTTCAAAACAAGGTATGGATAAGTTCTGTGATATCATGAATGTAACTCGTTATAACATTCTCCCTTACCGCCCACCAAAATAATTGTATTACAGAAAGGCTCAACTCCTCCATCCTCTCATTAATAAGATCGCTGTTGATGCGACATCGGACAAAATGGGATGAATCACTATTTACAATCCAGTCTTGTATTAACAGTACATTCCATTCTTCCCTTTGGTGATACCCCACATTTTCTTTATATGGAATGGATAAAAGACTACCTATGACCTCTTTGATGAAAATCAAGTCCTTCATATAATATAAAATTATGCTGAATAGCTTTTGAATCGAAACAAGTCAAGCTTTCAGATCACAAAGAAGCATTTGACTAATTCCAGAGATAAAATACTGTCATTTCAACACAAAGTTGCGCGCCACAAGGGCATTGAAGTTGGAGCACTAGTATTTAGAAAAGTCAACCAGCAACTCAATATTAAGTCAAAGCTTGCTCCTAGAGTTGAAGGTCCATTAGAGTAAAATTAATGTAAAGAACACCAGGCCACATTAAATGCAAACAGTCAGGGGAACAATCTTGGTCTCATTTCGACGTCCTAAAGCTTGACACAAGTAAATATTCTCCCCCGGCCGACGATCACTAATTGATTTTATCTTCCAGATCTTACTACTCCCTTTGGGGTTATCATTCTTCACTTTGTCGTCTTTCCCACCGCCATGCCCTAACCCCTAGGCTTCGCGCAGTACCAGGAGCCTTCGTTGAGGACCTTGGGCTAGTCTTACCAAGTGACAATTAATAAGATTATAAATAATATTAATTCAATAACCAACTCGTTGATTTCAGCAACAGCAGGCGAAGTGTTTCCTAGTCTCATTACTCCACATGACTAACGCTCTATTCTCCACAATATCTCCTCTGCTAATGTTAAGCCTCTTTTTCCTCTAAAGCGACGAATTCAGTTCTACTCTACTCTAAAATCTTACCTCACAATTTCAGGTCTCTCTGTACTTATTCCACTCTCCCCTGAAACTACCCTTCAAGGCTTATTTCATTCACCCATTCCCATACAAAACAAATAACATCTTCTTCACTTTATACACACAACATTCACGCATCCTAAAATCCCTTCACGGCCAGGCTATTTCTTTCCCACCAGCAGATTTCTTAGATAACTGTGCAAAGACCGCTCCTCGCACATTGTTTTCACCTAATCGCCTCTGGCACTTGACACAAATATGCATCTTGCTCCAGGGCGCTCATTACAAACCATAACATTATAGGTCAGTGCACATTCTCTGAAATTCGTGGGGTCGGTTAGGGCCCTTTCTTCTCGCATTCCCGACATTACCCTTTTTATTTTACTTCAAGGTACTACAACTACTACCCAGGTGTGTTAGAAACCCGTAACTTCCGGAGTTGATCTCGAGGCCTGCCATGCTTCACAACCGTTTTAGTACTGTGCATCAATCAAGACACTGCCAGATGTTTGCTGTCTCTTCGTATATCACTCTTATGGAGTTCCCCTGATCAAGGAACTCTTACCCTCAGTTAAGTATAAAGCTTCCTACTTTATTTCTTACCAAATCGGGACGATTTGGGGTAGCATGATAGAGCGACATGAAAGCATTTATATATAGAGTTTAACAGTGCAAATATGAAAGTATTATATTTAGAGTTAACGTCTGACCTGAGAAAATATGATCAAATTACAATACACAGATGTGACCTTAACTGCCGAGTTTCGTATATCACCCAGGGTCGGACAAAGACGCGTCCCGGGCAGTGCCGGCGACTTTGAAACCTTTCTGGAGAATCTGGTCATTTCCGCATCATAGGAAAATCACCCTCAGAGACCCATCGAAGGGCGGACCTGTGAATTGCGGGCGATCCGCAGCCAGGCAATCAGGAAATAGCAACCTAAGCTGGGCACTTGGATCAGCCACGCTATTTTCCTGTAGGACGGGTCATCGCACCACCTGCGTGCCGAAACCGAGATAAAAGACGCAGCAAAGACGCAAGGATACACTTGGTCTACCGACTCGACTGCCCACAAACCCAACCTTTTTATTTCTTATGTGTGGATATTAGAGTTAATCTTATACCCATCACAGACATGCCTCTGGTTCTGAATTTAAAAAGTTATAGACACACTATTGTAAATACAAAAAGCGTAAAGGAAAGCAAAATGAAAGTTAAAAATAAAAAATATTTTACATTATAATATATATATATATATATATATTTTAAAATATATTTTTATATATTAAAATATTTTATATATTATGTGTGTGTGTTGGTGTTGTGTGTTGTGGTGTGTGGTGTATATAATATTTATATTATATTTATATATAATATATATAATATAAAATAATATATATATAATATATTTTATATATATATAATTATAATATATTAATAATAAAATATATTATATCATAATACTATATCTATCTTTTATCTATCTATCATTACTATCTCCTATCTATCTATCTATCTTTTACTATCATCTATCTATCTATCTATCTATCTATCTATCTATCTATTATATCTATCTATCAATTATATATAATATATATATATATATATATAATATATATATATATATACATATACATAAATAAAAAGATAAATATCGATATTAACATACGTACATAATGTATATGCATATGTAAAAAACATAGTCATATTAATGCATATGTATAAATAAATAAACATGATTCATACATAATGTAATTGAATTCAGGCTGAAGCAATTGGCAAAACATGAAAACATAAAGCAAAACAATTTCTCTAAAAGTAACGTTCTCTCATAACATTATAGCCATAATCTCTAGCATCATCAACCCACTCAGAAACCGATGGCAGGGTGCCGTTGGGGCAACAGGGAAACGAGGAAAACCCTTTTTTCTTTGTGCCGCGGACCCTGTGACCTCCGTCGCTCTCTCAAAATTACTCTGCCTTTTGCTGTTAACTATTTCTTGTTTCTATTAGTTAAGCCGAATGATGGCTTTTACTCAATTTCCGACATGTTAGTTTTCATTTTGCATGAAAATGGTTTAAAAATTAATAATTTCCAAAATAAACAATATATAAAGTCTCTCTCCCTATAAGTATGTATTGTATGTGTGTGTGTGTGTGTGGGGTTTTGTGTGTGGTGGGTTTTTGGGTTTTTGGGGTGTGTGTGTTGTGTGGTGGGTGTGTGTGTGTGTGTGTTGTTTTCGGTTTTGTGTGTATGTGGTGTGTATGTGTGTGTGCCCTTTTTGTGGTGTGGTGTGGTGTGTGTGTGTTTGTGTGGTGTGTGTGTGTGTGTGCGGTGTGTCTGTGGGGTGTGTGTGTGAGCGTGCGTGTGTGAAAAAATTTTCTTTTTTTTTTTCCGCCTTCTTCGCTCGTCTTTTCATTTCCTTTCCCTTTTTTCCCCAGACCAGTTTGTAGTTGCGCAATATGCAGAGTGGCAAGTCATTCAGCAATAAAGGGTCTTTTTTATTGCAAAAATTTTCAACTTATAACCAAGCGGTGAGTTCCGCCCCCAAATGAAGCACAGGTGTTTTGGGAACCCCGCGAGGCGTACAACCTTTACGCCGCAGAAGAAGCTTAGGTAAAAAGGGGAAAATTAAGAAAAAATTAAATAGGGGGAGAAGAGAGAGGAGAAAAAAGGAGAGAGAGAGAGAGAGGGGAGAGAGGGAGGGCGAGAGAGAGAGAGAAAGAGAGAGAGGAGAGAGAGAGAGAGAGAGAGAGAAGGAGAGAGAGAGAGAGAGAGCAAAAAATCGTGAGGGACAGGGAAAGAAGAAGAAAGAAAGAGTGAGAGAAAAACAAACAAACAATAAAAAACGAGACAGAAAAAAAATAAAAGTATCACACTCATTTCAATAAAATCAGACCCCACCTTTTCCTTTCTCGGAGAAATTTAAGTTAAAAAGAACCTTTTCCTCAAAACCGATTCCGGTTCAAAATTTGCAGTTACCAGGAGATAACCCCCAAACAACGGCCCGGGATGGCTGACTAAAATTATTATAATAGTCCTTCACAAATCTACTCGCCCCATTTCTTTTTACTTTTTTCCATGGGAAAATGAAATCGAATTCTCTTTGTTAGTAAAAAAAAAAAAATAAAAAATAAAATGTAGTATGATATCTTTTTTGAATAAATCTACAAACTTTTTTTTTCCCAAACGCTGTAATGATAAACATTTAAACATCTCTGAAAAAGCAAATATTGGTTGAAACCTATAAAATCCTGATGATTTGCAATAGATTACGACATACAGCAGCGGGGGATGGTAAACAAAGCAATCACTTCGGAATTAATTAAATCGAGTTTAGGGCTTTGAGTTTAAGATGGTGGCAGGGCTGTAATGTGGTACGTCAGTATCACGGAAAACTTTGTATTTCTTTCCTGTTATCTGTATATCTGTATCTGTAACGAATCTGTATCTGATTCTGTATCTATATATCTATCTTTTTGTCTGTTATATATCTATTTACTTATTTATCTATTAGTCAATCAATTTATCTATCAGTCAAACAATCTCTCTCTCTCTTCCCCTCGCTCTCTCTCTCTATTCCCTTTTTCTCCTCTCTCTCTCCTCCTCTCTCTCTCTCTCTCTTCTCTCTTCTTTTTCTCTCTCTCCCCCAAATATAATTTAATTATATATATATAATTTTAACACATATATATAAACACCACACACACACACACACACACAACACACACACCACACACACACACACACAAACACACCACACAAAACGCACACACACAAAATATATATATATATATTTTTAATATATTATATATATATTATTTTAATATATATTATATATATATATATAAAATATATATATTTATTTATCTGTCTATCTATCTATCTCTCTACACACAAAACACCCCACACACACACACAACACACACACACACAAACACACACACACCCCACACACACACACAACACACACCACACACACCCCCACACACACACACACACACACACCACACACACACACACACACACACACACACCTTGCACTGACTAAAACGCCATTGCATATTGATAGAAAGAGATTGGGATAGATAGATAGATAGATAAATAGACATGTACACACACACACACACACACACCACACAACACACACACACACACACACAAACACATATATTATATATATATATATATATATATATATATATATATATATATATATGTATATATATATATATATATATTTTATATATATAATATATATATATTTTATAATTTTATATATATATATATGTGTGTTTATATATATATATTTTAAAATTTTATAATATTATATATTTTATATATATATATATATATAATAAGAGAGAAGAGAGATGCGAGAGAGAGAGATAGCGAGAAGAAGAGAGAGAGAGAGAGAGAGAGAGAGAGAGAGAGAGAGGGAAACTCACACACACACACATACAGAGAGTGAGAGAGAGAGAGAGAGAGAGAGAGAGAGAAAGAGAATCCAATTCTGATTTCTAGTCAACATATAGAGCCTTTTAAATATTTTAGAAGCCATTTGTGAGCCACATGATTAACCAAGGCTTAATAACACAGTAATTACTTATCCCCCATCAGGAATGATAGAAAAATGGCGGGATGGCACACTAATTAGGCGTCCTGTATAATTACTGTTGTTGTTTTCCACAACATCCCCCTTTGAAGCCAGGATAATGAATGAGGAAATAGCAGAAATCGGTATAGGGCCTTTGGGATAAAATGTTTGGAAAGTAAGCAAATTGTTATATAGAAATTAACGGAAAAAGGAGAGGAAAAGAAATCGAAAAGCATTCCACCAATAAAAACACAGAGAAGCTCAATTTCATCAAATGTGTTCAAGAAATTTAGTAGAATTTAAAAGAGGGAAAAGGGAGAGAGACGGGAGAGGGAGAGGAGAGGAGAGGGAGAGGGGAGGAGGGAGAGGGAGGGGAGAGAGAGAAAGAGAGCAGAGAAAGAGAGGAGGGAGGGGAAGAGAGAAAAGGGAGAGAGAGAGAGAGAGAGAGAGAGCAAGACAGAGAGGGGGAGAGAGAGAAAGAGCAAGAACGAGAGAAGAGAGAGAGAGAGAAATAAAAGAAAGAAAAAGACTCCTTCCCCCTTTTTTCTCTTCTCTTTGTCCTCTTCCATGTTCCACACAAAGAAAGAAGTCAAAGGAGAAAAAAGACAGGATTTTGTAACTGACATCCACGCCATCAATTGCCCTCTAGGATGCTGCTGTCATTAAAACCAAGTTACACCTTCAAGTTTCTTTTATCTCCAATTTCCTGAACTGACGCCTTCTATGGACTTGAGGCGCCTTCGAAAGAATTTTTTTGAAGAATGATGGTTTTAGAAACTCTTTTACTTGCGTCTTGGCGTGTGATAGGAAGCTCCGTTTTCTGAATTTTTTTTCGAGTCTTATCTTAGTTTTCTTTTTTTCATTCTCTCTTTCTTTCTTTTTCTGTATTTCTCTCTCCTCTCTCTCTCTCTCTCTCTCTCTCTCTCTCCTTCCCCTCCTCTCTCCTTTTCTCTCCTTCTCTCTCTCTCTCTCTCTCTCCTCTCTCTTCTCTCTTTTTCCCCCCCTCTCTTTGCCTATCTATCTATTTATCTTTTTATATATAGTCTCGTCTCTCTTTTTTTAAAAAATTTATGATATTTCAATAAGTTTTATGTATGCTGAATTTGTATTTTTATTTTAAAATTTTATAGTTAATTTAAAATATTTGCAAAGAAAATTCACTCTATAGTAAAAGTGTTTGGTTCCTGCAGCACTTTTAGATATTTAGTTATAATAATGAATAAATCAATAACAATGTCAGTTGGTGTTGAATTTTGCCATCGTGTCATGCGACCTTTAAGTTTCTCAAAACCCTTTCGAGATACATTACCCAAGTTTAGTGTAACTTCCTTCTTAAATTTCCTTTTTCCCTTCATATTTATCAGAATAATGAATTAATCTTATTGGGATCATAGTTTTAAAAGTTTTCAATATCGCCGTTCATCTGAGTGCTGTTATAGGACAGAGCAGGTCTGGGACACAGTGCAATACAAGCAGCGGGTCTCGAGAGGCACGTAAAATTTCAAAGAGGTTTCGTGGGGTTTGGGGACACAAAAGAGTCAAGGAAAAAGATTTTAAATAATATTTGGAA
>NW_023658554.1:0-5000 GCF_015228065.2 Penaeus monodon | reverse complement strand
CCTACCAGTATAACGCCGGACAGGATACGAAACCTGATAAAATACTGTCGCGACCAGATATTTCAGCTTTTATCGTGAATGCACGGCCATATGAATACCTGATATCAAGACAATAGGTGACGATGGTGAAAAAAAAAGATAAAAGATGATTGGGAGTTTAGTTTTAAATGATTACCCTCAATACATGTACAGAAAAGAACAATATTGTATTGTCATTTAAAAAAAAAAAAATTATATACATATCTATACCCATCAATCTACTACCTACCCATCTATATATGGAGAGGAGAGAGAGGAGAGAGAGTGAGAGAGAGAGAAAGAGAGAAGGGAGAGAGAGAGAGAGAGAGAGGAGAGAGAGAGAGAGAAGAGAGATTTAAACCCGTTTCCTTGTATTTGTATATTCAAAAAACAGTTACGGTAACAATAAAAATATAAATGTTAATCTAACAAACAATTTCCCCCCCCCCCAAATTTTTCAACGCAAACCATCCTATGAAAGTTATCAGCAAATCTCCGCATCTTTCTCACTTCCCCCCAAATTTGTCGAAATAAACATTTTTTCGCAAAAAGTTTTTTGAGGGAACGTAAAAACAGCCCTCTTTCTTTTTTTTTGCCCGCTTGGTGACCCCCCCCCAAAATGGACCAGTCAAGCGGCCCAAAAGGTAAAATACCTCCTTTAATTACCGCATTTGGTGATTTAAAGAGAATAACAAGCCCGGAAAACCCGACCAAAAAAGAGTCAGCCTGGCCCCTTTCAACCCCCACCCCCCGCCCGCCCCATCCTTTAATAAATCCCGTACTTCACCCGCCTGTTTTCAAATCCCGGTTTTAAATTTCCCTTCGCCGCCGCCCCTGTCGTCTGAGAAACAGTCAGCTGCAACCATCCGCGACCCCCGAAATTGGCCCCCTCGCTTTTTTACCTCACCCCACGTAAAGCAAAAGGGCGAGCTTACAAAAAAAAAAAAAAAATGAACAGGCTTCCGGGGGCTCAAACCCTTGGGAAAATTTTCAAAAAACATTTTAAACGACTAAAAACGGGGAACTCTCCCTTAGAGAAAAAAATTTTAGTTCGCCCCGAGTCCCCAAAGCTTTTGCTTTTTCTTCACAAACATTCGAAAAATCTAATTTGTTACATACGAAACTTAGGCAGCCTTGTGCAAAAGGCATTACCTCACTGGGGCCCCCCTATGATGAATCAAAATTAATTGAGCACAGCACAGGTAAAATCATTTTTTAATAATAAAAGAAAAAGATAAGAATTTCAATTATCACAGTAATTATATATATATATATATATTAATAATATATATATATATATATAATATTATATATATATATACATAATAGACATCAATTTTCTTTTATCTATTTTCTATCTACATCTACTATAAAAATTAAACGAAAATAACACTTTTATTTTATATACGGATCGCAAAGAATTGCATTGTTAATAAATTGTTACGTTTATATACAGCCTTTATGTCGTCCTTACAATTTTGATTTTTCACGGCTTTTTTGTTTGGATTTTTTTTCTTTCGTTTTTTTGTGCCTTTCTGTCGTGGGGTCTGTTTGTGTTTGTTTGGTGTGTGTGTGTGTTGTGTGTGGGGTGTGTGTTTTGGGGGTTTTTGGGGTTTTGGGGTGTGCGCGCGCGCGTGTGTGTTTATGTGTGTGGTCTCCCCTTTTCCCCGCCCCGCCCTTTTTCCCTCCCCCCCCCCCCCCCCCCCCCCCCCCCCCCCCCTTTTCTCCTCTCTCTCTCCCCCTCTCTCTCTCTCTCTCTCTCTCTCTCCTCTCTCTCTCCCCTCTCTCTCCCTCCTCCCTCTCCCCTCCCTTCCCCTCAACCTCCTTCCCTCTCTCTCTCCTCTCTCTCCTCCCCCTTTTCCCTCTCTCTCCTCCTCCTCTCTCTCCTCTCTTTTTCTCCTTCCTCTCTCTCTCCCCTCTCTCTCTCTTAATATATATATATATATATATATAATTATATATATAATTTTAATTATAATATATATTTAATTTAAAATATAATTATATATAAATATTAAATAAATTTTAAAATATATATAATATATATAATATAATATAATTAAATAATATATATATATAATATTTTATATTAAAAATAAAATATATAATATATATATATTTAAAATATAATATATATATTTTATTATATATATCCCCGGCCCTTTTTCAAAGGGGATATACAAAAAAAAAATTCAGTAAAAAAAACAAAAAGCAAACAAAAATGTCATCTTACAAAAAATCTATAGAATAATACCAGCTACCGCAAAGAGGCTATGGTAAACCCTTTTTGAAGAGGGGGGCTGGCAGAGGGGAATTCCCCTGACAACTGGAAATTTGCAGGCTGAATTTCGTGGGAGGGGTACCGCTAGACTGTTTTTAAAATATATTCCCCCTGGATTTTTTTTGTGGAGAATGGGATAGAAGCGGGAAAGAGAGAGAGAGAGGAGAGAGAGAGGGGAGAAGAGAGAGAGGGGAAGAGAGAAGAAAGGGGAGAGAGAGAGAGAGAGGAGAGAGAGAAAGCGAGAGGTGTGTGGTGTTGTGTGTGGTGGGGTGGTGGGGGTTGTGTGTGGTTTTGGGGTGTGTGTGTGTGTGTGTGGGTGGTTTTGTGTGTTTGTTTTTTTTTGTTACATAGGTAGTATAAATATTTATGTAGTATAAAAACTGTACAGTACATGGGAGGAGACTAATTTCATACACACACACACACACACACACAACACCACACACACACACACCACACACACACCCCATATATATATATATATATATATATAATATATATATTATACATTTTTATTATTTTGGGGTGGGTGTGTGTGTGTGTGTGTGGTGTGGTGGTGTGTGGGTTGTTGTGTGGTGTGGGTGTGTGTGTGTGTATGTGTGTGTGTGTGTTTGTATGGTATACATATAAATGTATATATATTATAATATTAAAATATATATATATATAATATTTATATATAATATATATATATATATAAACTATATAAGTAATAAATAAAATATATATATGATATATACAAGGATATATATTTTAATATACAAAAATAATATACATACGTATTCAATGTATTAAAAATTATTATATATCTATATATAATAATTATAAATATAACATATTATAATATTATATATATAATATATATATAATATATATATATATTTATATATTTATTAATATATATATGAACAAACATTTCATATCCCCAATTGGAACGCAGATCATCATCTACTCCGAAAATGTGAAGCTAAGGGATAAAAAAGATGCAGAAACCAACCGACCACTTTTCCTGGATTTTGCAACAAGAATAAAACTAAAAACCCCCTTTTCAGCTTGGAAAAAAAAACAGAAACACCAGAAGGGCAAAAAAAAAAAAAAAAAAAAAAAAAAATTTGCAAAAAAAGAAAAATTTTGAAAGAAGAAAAAGCAAAAGCGGAAAAAAATCAGAATCCATGGTAACAGATGAGACCCTGAGAGTTTATAAGAGAGGGAGAAAAAAAGCAAAAGGTGTTGAAATGAATACAACGATTAAACCACAAGCCAAAGAAAGATGAGATAGAAAAAAAAAAAAAAAAAAAAAAAAAAATTTATGGAAAAAAATAAAAATAACTCGATTACTAACTAACAAAGGATCTAATCATGGTGTAAAAAAATTTGACAAATAAATGACACCAAAAGAGAACAGACTCAATACTAAGTGAAAACCCCCGGGTGTAAAAGAAATGGAAACAACAAGTTACAATTTATATTTGTAACCTTTCCCCAAAAAAAAAAACAATCACGGCGACAGATCTGAATAACCCTATTGTAGTCTGAGGAAGAAAAGGGGCCCTAAAAAAAAATGGAAAAGGGAAAAAACACAGAATTGAAAAAAATCCAACAGAACAATTCAAAAAAGGGACCCAAAATTGACTAGATTTTTTCTTAAATTAGCCAAAAGTATAGGAAAAAAATGGCCAAACGATGGGTAAAATCCTTCTTCGCCCAATCCCAGAAAAGGGAGATGCAAAGTTTTTTTGCAAAAAACAGGACTGTAGCACTCATTAGCATGTAGCAAAATTAAACTGACGATAATTTCCGAGGAATTAAAACCAAACTCCAGAAGCAAAGATAGGTTAGTGAAGTCTTATGGAAAACAATGCTTTTCAAGGGATTCCCCAAGCATATAGTGGAACTATCCCGATATTTTTGGTCACCCAAACATCAGCAGCCAGAACCACCCGTAGATTACGTTTGGTTGGAAGTGGTCAGGGGGGAGACAAGGGTGCCCTTCCCCCCATTTTTTTAGAAATCAAAATGAAACTGTACTAGAAGAGTTTTAAGAATTGGTGACAGAACAATAAGAAACCCGCGTAAGCAGATATTGTTTTCTAATATCTAACAGCAGGCTGAAGAGTAAATGAGGGGGTTTGTATGCAGGATTTCTTTTTAATGAATCCAAAACAAAAGTCATGAAAAAAGTAAAAAATGCACAAAGACAACCAGAAAAACGTAAGGGGATTTTTTTGGGGAAACATAGAGAATGTGAAAATTTTTTTATATACTCGGAGAATGTTTTCAAACAACTATAGTGACACCCAAAGGAATTTAAAGAAAAAATTTGGGCATTGTACGAAGCAGTGATATCCCTCATGCAATATGGCAAAAAAGACCCCTTTTACTAAAAAAAAAAAAAAAAAAAAAAGATCCCAATTCTAGTCCCTTTGATACCACTTGTGGGCGAATGTTGGGGCACAAAAACAGCAGACACAAACGAATCCCGGTTCAAAAATTTAGAGCTTTGCTAAGGTAAGCTGGACAGAAAAAAAAAACCGGTGAATGGGATACACACAAATCGAATCCAGGCTTTTAAACTTCAGAGCTTTTTCAAAGGGAAGCTGGACAGAAAAAAAAACCGGTGAAGGGACTACACACAAACGAAACCAGGGTTCGAACTACAGAGCTTTTTCTAAGGGTAAGCGGGAAAAAAAAAAAAAAAAAT
>NW_023658553.1:0-10000 GCF_015228065.2 Penaeus monodon | reverse complement strand
CGAGGTCCCTCGAGCCATAAAATCACGCCAAGGCAGTAACGCACATCTCGAAGAAAGACGGACCCTGAAAGATCATTCATTTTTCCCTTTCTTTTCCTTATTCCCAAAAGGTGATATCACATTCGAGGAGGATAGATTAAGGGATTGGACAAAGAATCTCAACGAATTTAAGAAAAGCATAAGTACGGCGTAAAAGGTCAACGGCGCAGCGCCAGCACGCCCACTGGTGAGCAAAGCTGTGCCGACGCCGGTTCTGTAGGTCATGTACGAAGAGAAACTGTTATTACTTTCATCGGATTCCAGAGGTATGGGTGAGAACGACCAAGACAAAGGTGATTCAAACTGGCGTGAGGAGAAAAAATATACTGGTCTATGATAACAGTGTTCGGATATCTATCATTATCATTAAATATCATCATTCTCTTTATATTACTGAATTCTTGTCATTATCACATTCATAAAGATTATACATTTTATTTTTTACATTTATTACATTATCAAATTTATGCTTATAATCAAAATAATTTTTACTGCTATATTATCGACATCATCATTATTGTATTATTACTATTTTATTATTATTTTTATTATTATCATTATCATTATTATTATAATTATCATTATTATCATTATATCATTATTATTATAATTATCATTATTATCATTATTTTCATTATTATTATTATTATTATTATTTTTATTATTATTATTATTATTATTAAATTTTTATATTATCATTCCTATTATCATCATCATCATCATCATTATCATCATTTATCTCATCATCATCATCATCCACATCATCATCATCATCATCATCATCATCATCATCACTATCATTATTATTATAATTATCATTATTTTCATTATTACTATTTTTTTTCTTTTTATTATTATTATTATTATCAAATTATTATCATTATTGTGATTATGATTGTAATTATTATTATTATTATTATTATTATTATTATATTTATTATTACTATTATTATTATCATTATTATTTTTTTATTATCATTATTGTTGTTGCTGTTGTTGTTGTTGTTGTTGTTTTTGTTTTTATTTTTATTATCATTATTATGTTATTATTGTTTTTTTTCAATTATTATTATTATTATTATTATTTTATTATTATTAAAATCATTATTATTATTACTATTATTACTAATATCATTTATAAATATTGTTACTGTTTATGTAATAATTATTATTATTATTATCATTATTTTATCTTATTATTATCATTATTATTTTTATTATCATTATTATTTTTATTATTTTATTATTATCATTTATTATTATCATACTATCATTATTATTTAATACCTTTTTTGTCATTATCATTATTAAAATCAGTATTATTATTACCTTTATTTATTATTATATTACCTTTATTATCATTATTATTATCATTATCATTATCTTATTATTATCAGTAGTATTACTATTAATACTATTATTATAATTTTTTTATTATCATTATTATTATTATTTTCATGTTATTATAATCATCATATCATTATTATCATTATTATTTTTATATTATTATTATTATTATTATCATCATTATCCTCCTCCTTCTCCTCTTCCTCATCCTCCTTTCCTCCTCCTCCTCCTCAATACATCATCGTCCCTCATCTCATCATCATTATTATCTTCTTTTCCTTTTTTATTATTGTTTTTACTATTATTATTATTATTATTATTATTATTATTATTATTTTATTTATATTATATTATTATTATCAACATTATCAAATTTTCATCATTATTTATTATTATCATCTTTGTTATCATTATTCTAATTACCATTTATCATTATTACAAGTATCATTGTTTTTTTATCATCCCCCCCATTTATTATATTACTATTAGTATGTGCCACTACTAATAGGAGTAGTGGTGGTACTTTAGTATCATTATTATCATAATCCTTAATAATTATCATGTTATAATTTTAGTTGATCATTATTATCAGTATTAGTATTATATTATTACTATTATATTATCATATCATGCTTGGTGAAATCTGTCATTACTTGTTTACTATTGATATTATGATTTATTATTATCATTTACCATTAGCATTCCACGTTACCGTCACCCTCCCCTCATTTCAGTTATGTGCATACACAAAGAGACCAAATTCAGCGAGACGCAGGCCACGAGGGAGACGACGGGTCGGCTGTGAGGCGGTGACGAGAACGCGGCTGGCCTGACTAGCTTTGGGTGACAGAACATGTCGTGCAGACGACGCACGGACCCGATTGAGGTTCGTCGGGGGGAGTCAGCCAATTACTCATGTCGGTGCCTTTATTCACTCGCTCCTGTGGTTACAGATCTCACAGGAACACCTGGTTGCATGCCTCCGGGGGTAAGTGCTCTTGTTCAATGAGCATCCACTTAAGCTGCACTAAAAATTCATCTCGGAATTATTTATAACCTGCATCACCGACGCTCACATGATTTCCATGGCTACTTTAGGATAGGAGGCTGTACTGGTGAGCACATTCATTTATCATCCTGGAGCTTTCTTATTAAGATGGATACAAAATGCTTACACACAAATGCACTGGCTATCGCTCCTGAGCTTAGTGTGCCTTGTCTTCTATCTTTTACTGTTCCTTCCTCTCTCTCTTTCTTGCTTTTTCCATGCCCTCCTCTCTCTCTTTCTTGCTGTTCATTCCCTCCTCTCTCTTTGTGAACACTATTCTCTCTTCTCCACTTTCCTACTGCAATCTGCCTCTAGCGTTCATCTCTTACTATGACTATATGTTTCCCTTTCTTTCTTTCTTTCATCCCCCCTCCCCTTCCTTCTCTCTGTCTTTCTCGTCTGTCTGTACTGTCGGTCTGGTCCCCCCCCCCTCTTCTCTCTCTCTCTCTCTCTCTCTCTCTCTCTCTTCTCTCTCTCTCTCTCTCTCTCTCTCTCTCTCTCTCTCTCTTATTGGGACCTGATTATCTTCTCAAATAAGTGTCCCAAACGGCATATTAGGTAACATGAGCTAATGGTCAATAACCTGGCATATACAGGACATTGTGAGCTGTGGCGAAGATGTTAAGCCTCACGCCGGCCGACCTATGACTGTTACTCCTTCACTCCACGCATTAAAATAATGGGGACTGTTATGATGGAAAGTTGCACCCTTTGCACATATCGCTGAATTTGTTTTCATCACAGAGATATTGCAGAATGGATCTCTCAGTCAGTGGCGTTTTGGATGGTAGTAAGGGTTGAAAGAAAGTTGTGTGTAATCATTTGCAATCTGTTTAACTAGAGTGTGAGTGCCTTTTTAACATTGCAATGAAAAAAAGGAAAGCTTCCGTTTTTTCATTTGAACTTACTCATTATGCCCGTTAATAGCTGGTATGTACTTATTGTCAGCGTGAAATGCGAGAAAGGAACATGATATTACAGGGAAAGAATATTAAAGAAATGTATTTTTAAAACCCCTAGATCTCCCCTGTTGGTCAGATGAGGTCGGAGTTGGGGTTACGCAGGTATGTTATAGTGGCGAGACTGTTTCTAATCTGCCGCGGTGGAGGAAACGAAGGGCCAGGGGTGGAGCTTGGCCATGGCAGGGAGGTGGAGCAAGGGGGCTCGAGAGATTGGACCTGGGGATTAGGTTACCTGCTGGGGGAAGAGGGTCGTACTACGATAGATTTTTGCTTTAGAATCCCAGTGATATCTTCAACCTCTATTGCACCTCTGCTAGTTCTCAGCCTCTTGCTGTTTGGCTTCACGAATCCACTTAAGATCGATATCACTTAGCGTGAGACGGGTAGCCGCAGCGATTGCTCGCAAATCAAAAAGATTACAAGAAGATATTCTGTGATGGCTGCAGATGGGCGGTGCGTAGTATCTATTGTTCAACGAGTTAGATACACTGGATAAATAGGATTAATATCTATATATATAATATATATATATATATATTCATATATATATATATTTAATATTAAAAAATTATATATATAATATATATATATATTATATATATATATATATATCATATAGAGATAAATGATACTCAAACCTGCTTGTCGAAAGAGAGGATAGATAGAAGATAGGAAACATACTAAAAGACATAAGATTTGTAATAGTTTAAGCGCTGTATTACCTCCATGGAAAGTGTCAAAAGATAGGGTATATAAGGCCCGATATAAAAAAAAGATTTATCTTTACGAACCAGGACTTACTATAGCAAACGGTTAAAGTTTTGAAAAAAAATGTGGATGCTAAACCAAAGTTAATTTTGGATCTACAACAACAGCTTCAAAAGAAAGCCTGGTTTTTACTTTTAGACCATTAATAATTTCAATCTGGAGAAAAATACGGTTTCATGAAGCCCTGTCACTAGAATCCATGCACATCTCTTCAAAGCGCCATTCTTTCACGTCTCACTTACATTACGGCAATACATGAGAGTCCAAAAAATAACTACACTGGTAAATCCAATTACTGTATGTGTGATATAGGGTCTATATGCTATATATGCATATATGTAATTCATGCTAAAGCACATTTAAAAAAACGACGAAGGGAGGTACAAGAAAACATAAACAAATATGCACATCGGTGCTTTTCTTCTTGCATTTCGTTGGTTTTGCATTACTGTGTGAACTTCTGTTCATACTTTTTGGACTGGGGTGGGGTGGGGGGCAGATGCACCGTCGTACTGGTAGTTTGGAGGTCTTGATAACAACAGCGATACATTTTAATATACTGGTTACCACAGAAAGCAGTTCTGTTAGTTGTCTACAGTTGTTAATAGGCTTAATGCAGTGCATTTGTTATCAGTCGGCCACCTTCAACTCCCTGTGGAGAAACCAAATAAGAGGAAATGGGGGCCAGTACTTACTTTGCAACCTCCGCCTCAATTCAAAATCATTATTTTACTCTGTACTTTTTGCTGTAAAAATAATAAACCGAATAAACTGCAATATGAAAAATTGTTTTCTCTCCCCTTGTTAATTTTCCTTTTATAACCATCTTAATAAAAATCCTTGCACGACCACGGACTAGTATATCTTGATTGGGCACTGAGCACGACTTGAATGTACCAAAGTAACAGTTTGTTTTGAGTGACATAACTTCTTTAAATAGTAATCACACACGGAATAAGTCTGATATGAGTGCTTATGTCAACATATGAGCCATCCCTGCTTTAAATGTTGCAGGTGCTACTGTCAAGAGATTTTTTATCAGAAGTATAAAGATTAAATAGATTCATAGAGAATTGCCAACTTATTTAGTTTAGTTAATAGTTTCAGATTCATAAATTGGTTGTAAAAAGCGAACTTAAATACCAAAACAAGCTTCATAGTCGTGTGTGTGTGTCGTGTGTGTGTGTGTGTGTGTGTGTGTGTGTGTGTGTGTGGTGTGTGTGTGTGTGTGTGTGTGTGTGTGTGGTGTGTGTGTGTGTGTGTGCGTGTGGGTGGTGTGTGTGTTGTGTGTGTGCTGTGTGTGTGTGTGTT
This sequence comes from Penaeus monodon, assembly GCF_015228065.2. NCBI lineage: Eukaryota > Metazoa > Arthropoda > Malacostraca > Decapoda > Penaeidae > Penaeus > Penaeus monodon. Next base: position 4,525 of record NW_023658553.1, on the reverse strand, counting down.
TGTGTTTGTGTTTGTGTTTGTGTTTGTACACGCACACACACACAACACACCACACACAACACAACACCACACACACACACCACACACACACACACACACACACACACCACACATATAATTATATGTATATATTATATATATATATCTATTCATATACTATATATATATATATAAATGGAATTGCAATATACCATTACCATTACCTAATAATAGTTATCCCTAAGTGGACTTTGTTATCATTCGTAATAGAACAAATGGTTATCAGGTGGTTTTCCTCATAAAAACAATAATAAATAAGAGAAAAACGAATAATAAATAAATAAATAAATAGTTAAGGGACTATTTATATTGAAAGTGTTTTCTCACCCACATGCAACCATAAGTATACGCGTGAAGATCAATTAATGCAAAGCCTTAATTTGACAATTGTGGCGCCTTGAGAACGCCTTTCTGTGCCACGAGGAAAGCATGCATCATTAAAGAGCTACAAACGAAACACCCGGAGTAATCTGATCGTAATATCGCGCAAGCCGTCGTTACAAAGAGGAGGAAGAATAGTGCACCTGATCGAGCCATAATGACTTATTAACCTGAAACTAAACATTGTTAAAAGCTTAGGTAATACATGGCCGCTAGCTCGTTACGTTCAAGCGATACCACGAGCGAGGGGCATCACCGAGGTCGGCTTCCAGCCAATACTTGTGCTCGGGATCCCTTATCTGCGGCCGAGATCTGATGTGGCGGGAATCTGCGCTGACCTTTCCTTGGGTATCTGGCGGAGGAGAGGAATAGGTCTTCGAAACTCATTTTATCGATATAAAATTAACTTTAGGGTGACAAGCGTGGTCCAAACCATGCACTTTGAAACAAATGCATGCGAGCATACTGATGTACGCAGAGAAAAAGTGCACATGAAATATACATGTAATAGAAACACAACAACAACAGATGAAGCAAACTTATGATGGTCCTTGAACTTGGTATTTTCCTAACCATGACGACATTTCTTTACATATACGTATGCGTTCCCATATTTTTCTCCTTTGTTGCCGAAAGACCCCCCCCCACTACACCAATGTATTGGCTTAGGCAAATGGGAGACATTTTTTCTCTTTCTTTTGGCCACCCCCCCCCCAGTTCTAAGCAGAGTGAAGGACTTAATTCCTGCTCCATACAAATGTCTGTTGCACTGATATGAATCTAAATTCGCGCGAGTTCTTCACAAAAAAAAAATAGTACGAATACTGATCATAGAGTATACTTTTACTCTATGACAGTTTGTCTGCATATCATATTAGTTGATTGCCCATCCTATGTAGTCTTTCTAGACATTTATCTACACCACACACACACAAACACACACCACACATATATACTATATATATATATATATATATATATATATATATATATATATATATACTATACTATATATATAATATGTATGTATGTATGTATGATGTATGCATGTATGATATGTGTATACAACCACACACACCACACACACATGTGACACACACACACACCCACACACCCCCACCCACACCCACACCCACACATATATATCTATATATAATATATATAATATATAATATATATATATATATATATATATATACACACCACACACATATATGTGTATATATGTACAGTGAAAGTTGTAAAATCGGGGATTTCACGAAATCCCTAAAATTTTTCAGCAAATTTCAGGAAAATCTACTGTTTCACGGGGCTTCAGGAATTTATTGAAGTATACAGGAAATTACGAAATCCTGGAATTGGGAGGTCAGGGATTTAATGAAATTACTGTTTCGATCTTTTTTCACATGTGTGATGAGCCACGCGTTCGAATGAATGGAACAAACACTCTTCCGTGCTGATACTATGGAGAAAAATCCACAAACATAACTAGATTTATTGAAAAGGAGACTACAGTTTCGAAATCCACTGGATTCCATCCTGAGGTCCTCAGATCTCAGGATGGAATCCAGGATTTGTATTGTGGGTTTTCATTCAAGGGTTAGGAAGTATGACATGCAATAGTGTTGCATAATAACATAATAGAATGCTGGCACAAGGAGCGTTCTTTCGGATTAAAAACTATTTGAAAAATCCATTATTTATCCTAATAAAAACATGACAACAGGTATCTATAACATCATTTTATTCATAAAGAGCCATACATTTGTTCATTATAAGAGCATACATAAATTGCTATATCATAGCCATATATGTATTAGCAAGTATTATACATTGCTATATGGATACAAAATTTGGTCTTGGTGAGCTTGAAGGATCTGAGGAGTCTGACAATGGCATCAACCAGAAAGTGCCTCACTCATTTCAGTAGTCAACAAATTATTGTTGTCTCTTGTACTCGCTTCGCTAGTGGTCACTGAACACAGTAGATACTTGCAGCCAGAACTTGTTGTTGTTGTATCATCTCCTGACATATCTGCAATGAGGTCCTCCTCATCTCCAACCTTGGAGAAAACTTCTGTGGGTAGAGGTGAAGAAGTCAGGCCAACTCTGGCTTAACAAAATGCAGAGTACGTAGAGCATATCCCTGAATGGTGAGCATCCTTTTCTGAAACTGAACAAACTTAATACCCAACGGACCAGTCTTGCGAATTATTGTCCTGCAAGCCAGGGGTAACATATATCCTTAGTGTCACCATTCGCCACGACTCAACAGAACCTGACTTTGTGGAGAAGGGGCCTTTCCCATGAACCATGGTAAGGACCTGGCATATTATTAGCTCAGCAATCACATGATGTGAAGTAGCCATTACACTTGAAGAACAGCAGGGGGCACCATGAGAAGGAAGATATCTACAAGCTGGAAGGCAACCTCTGCAGCACGTTTGGTTTGAAGAGGACGAGAATGCAGAATTTGGTGAGATGTCTTGGTACACCATGATCCATTTAAAGTTGAGTGTGGCACTTATTGCATGTCATCAAATCAACTGGCCCCTAGATGCTAAATTCCTTGCTGAGGATAGGACGCACCACAACACCCTTGGTCATTGGTCTTTTCCTTTTCTTCTGACATTCCTCACACAGTGATTTGAAGAACTCCAAGGCCTTTGTTGTGATGTTGGCATATTTTCGTGTAACTCCTTAATCATGCGGTCACGCCCACCATGTTCTGTTGCAATATGAGCACGTTTGATGACCGTCTCCTCAATAATTACATAATACAGTGGTGGCTCATCTTGTTTGTCCGTTTTTTTATAAGCTTTTCCACGTCACCACATTGGAGGACTTCATTTCTAAAAGAAATAGAATGCATTCAGTAAAACTATAATTATCACTACTATTTTAGAGCAAATATTATTCTTATATGCTCCATAAATGTTAAAGTCAGTGGCTAGGGTTTGGGGCAGCAGTTACTACAAAGAAATACGAACCATAGATTGATCATGTCATATGACATGCTTACAAAACATATCTGTCAGTCTGCATGAAATAGTCAAACAGTATGTGGCTAGTTATAACATGATGATATTAATCCTTACGGTGCTGACTTATTTCGTGAAAATTGATAAGTATTACTTGTAGTCTCTGTTCCCCATGTTCTGGCTTTTTGCAGCCCGACCATGGAGTAACTGAGACTACAAGAATACTGTCATAGTCATCAAAGGGAATTTCATAACAATGCTACATAGGTGTCACGCGTGATTTCTTGCTGACATTCCTCTAGGTTTGGAATTGGTGCTCTGTCAGACCAGATAACCATAAAAGTAACACCAATAATTAACTGTATTGCAATAGGTAATGAAAAACTATTATATCTCAGGGATTTACACAAATAAACAAAATAACTTACTTGGACAGAAAATAATAGTCCTTCTATCTTCATATGACTATTTGCTGATGAAGATTTATGCTGCCTATCCTTCTGTAGCACTCACCTTTGGGATAAGATATTTCTTGCTTTCTTCATAACATTTGACAGCTCACTCTTGAATCTTCTTCAATACTCTCAGAAGGCCATCATGGACAGCGCGATAATTAGGGAGCTTTAAAAGCAATTCACAGGTCTGAAGAGGAAAGGGAGGGAGGGGGTATAAAAGAGAGAGGAAAGGCAACGCGGTAAACGGGCAGATGAGTCAGACGAAGAACGAAGGGAGGTCAGATCAGGTCGGTCGGCGGACTATGTGCAGGGTGGCCTGGTATACTGGGAGAAGGCGGAGGATGTGGGAAGCGAAGAGACTGTCGGCAGAGTAAAGCGCTGTTCAGGTTGAAATTAGGCAGCAGCTTATTAAGGAGGATTCCACCAGTCTGCGGGCGTGGACATCAGGGAAAGGAAAGACAATGGCCAACGCCGTGGAAACTGACGAGGAGCGTTTGGAGAACGAAAGACGCAGGAAGTCGATCTCTCCATCCAGTACTGGGGTCATAGAGCGGAGGGCGCGGAGGAACAGCGAAGTGGCAACACCTCTCTTTACATGGAGAGGATGGTAGTAAGTTTAATTGTGGTTTTTAAAAGTACAAACGGTAGAGTTTACATTCACTTACAGTA
>NW_023658552.1:0-23727 GCF_015228065.2 Penaeus monodon | reverse complement strand
TTGGGAAAAAACCCCGGGGGGCCCCAATCTACCGCCGCCCCACCCCTCCAGGGGCCCCCAGGAGAGTGAAGAAAGCCGCACTGGATAAAGATTTTTGTTTTTTCGAAACTGATTTATTTCAATTTTATGTAGTTTGTTTCAGGTTTAGATTGTCAGAGCAGATGGTCGTCTTTTGATGGGGGGGGGGATAGTGCTACGCCAGGGGGTCTTTGTCTCTGTGCGAAACATGTGTTAACATAAAAGGGAAAAAACCCTGGGCAAACATGACGCGCTGGTGTGAGCGGAGGGGGGCGGAGGAACAAGCTAGGGGGAAAAGCATTTGGGGTGGCTCCTGTAAAGACCTCGTGTGTGCCCTTGTGCCTGATAAACTTTGTGTTGCCCTGTTATAGCTGTATTGTGTGTGTGACGTGCGGGTTTCCCCCCCTGTATTGGGCCTTAAAAAAGTGCGGGTAAAAACTTGTGTAAAAAAAGGGGAAAGACTGTCTTTTTGTTTACTTGGGCCCCTGCCTCCCCTTTGGGGCTTTTCCCCCTCTCCTGGTGTTTGGGACCTGTGGTGTTCGGGCCCTTGGGCTGTTCAGTGTTCACGCCCCTTGAAATTAAAACACCCGTCTGCCTAGCCCCCTTTGGGTGTTGGGGGGCAGAGAGACGAGGGGGACCGGGTAACAATATCAAAAATTCTTAAATTAATACCACAGACCCCCATGGGATCTCAGTATTTTAACAACCAAATGTAATTTTTTGAAAATTATTTGAAATCCATGCTGGCAAATGCAGTTTGCCAAAGTTGATTGAACATTGAGACCCCCCTTTTTATTTCAGAACGGAAACCTTTTAAAATGACAATTAATTAAATTCTTTTTTCAGCTTGATTTCAAAAGAACTATTCACAAAAACGGTAGTTAATTCTTTTGTCACAGTCTTTGCGATTTAAAAATAATGTTTTAAAATTGGGTTTTTAAATTAGTTTTGTAAAAGGCATTTTCACGGTTGATCTAAAAGGTCATTTAAGGTCCAGTATCCTAATCTCGGGGCAGCATATTTTTTAAGGAAGGGAGTCTTACCGAAAAAAATCTGAATCCTCTTCCCCAGATTTTTTCTCTTGCCGGGCAGCACTTTTATATGTCTCAGGAAAAAGTTTAAAAATCAAAAAATAACAAAAACCGATAGCAAGCTGATAGAGTCAAAACAGTTAGTGAAAAAACTAAACCCGATAAAGAAATCTCATTATGGTTTTTAAACGAAAAAAAACAATTAATAAAAAAATGCCCCTTTAAATACTTTTTTATAGAGTATTATAAAAAAAATTCATTTAAATTAAATTTTCCTTCCTTGGCTTTATTATTGATGAGCACTCATTTTGGAAAGAAAATTCAATACCATAATTTAAAAAATCTGGAATACCTGATCTTATCGGACTTTACATCAACGCCCGAAAAACAATTTATTATTCTTGATGTATCCTTTCCTCACTATGGCAAAACTTTTGGGGGGAACTGTCTCCCAAAACCACTCAAAACCTTGTCACTGTTTAAATGAGAAAGAGTGAGTGAGAGTGAGTCAGTGAGACTTCAGCAAAGGTCCTACCCTGCGAGTGACTAGTCGGACAGGTTTCCCCTCCTCAGCGGTAATATTTTTTTTATTTAAAGAACTTTAAAAAAGCCGCTGGTTTAATACAATTCGACTATCGCTCTCCCCCCTCCACACGCCACGCCCTAGAGAGAGAAAAGAGAGAGAGAGAGAGAGAAGAGAGAGAGAAAGAGAGAGAGGAGAGAGAGAGAGAGAGCGAGAGCCATCAAGACCGACGTAAAAGAGAAAAGATTACCCCCTTTCCCAAACTTGTTTTCAGAAATTAAAACGCCCCCTACCTTGTAGATTTTACAAAAAAATGATCGTATCAATGGTTTTTGCCCAAAAACAACAAGGGGAAAAACACTGTGATGTGGTGTTCTTGGGGCCCCCCCCGTTAGGTATTCTTAAAAGTTGGAGAGAAACTCATTGCCCTTTTTTATCCGCTCTTTAACAGAAAAGGCAGAGACCGATGGACACGGGGGAAAAAGTTGGTCAAATCCAAAAGACGTTCCTTGACCGAGATACTGGACGGCTTTAAAAAGGGGCCCGTCCCAAGACACACTCCTTTTCAAAGTCCATGAGGAAAAACTCAGAGGGCAAATCGGGCAGTTTTTGGGATTTGGTCCCGGGAAAAATGAAAAAACCACTTTATTTTGTTTGCTTAAATCCCAATGTAAGGCAAATCCTCTTTTTTGGATATTCAGAAACGTCGAATAAAACCTTTGTGAATAAAAATAAAATTTCTTTTTACTATGTAAAATATTCAAACGAAAAAAATGGCTAATCAAGGGAAAAAGAAAAAAATCTCATTGTAGGCAGTGAAAAAAAGAATTTTAACATGAAACTGTTTTATTTCATCACCTTTTTATGTTAATACTAAAAAAAAAAACCCTTAAATGCGTAAAATTAAGGAAGACGAGTAAACCATGGCAAAGGAAAGTTGCTAAACCCATTAAAAGCTAAAGTTAAAAAGACATAATCCGTGGCGTATTAGCATGAAGGAAAGAAAACAAAAAACCTATCATTTGATCCTTAGAATTTCTAAAAATATCCCCCCGCACCCTTACGTCCCCTCTTCCTCCCTTTCCCTCTCCCCCCCGTCCGCGGAAGTGAAGCTCCCTCATATTTTTCTCAAACCCTTTATTCCTTTTTCTGCCTTGTACAAGAATTTTCATTCCTCGAGGCCCGGTTTCGTCTTTTGCTCTCTCTCCAATTTCTATCTCTCTTTAACCTTTCTCGAGTCTTTGACAGGCAGCCCACAGGAAAAAAAAACATTGTTACAATTCAATAAGGAGCTCTGTGGAAGTCTCGAAAAATTTTTTTTATGTTTTTAAAAAGATCAAAAGAACACACGGGATCACTGCGATCTCTCTCGGCGTATGCTTCTCCCCCGCCCTTACATTTTTCTTCTACATCTTTCTATTTTTTGTCAATTTTTTATCATAATTTTCCTAGGAATGACTATAAACGTCCCTTTAAATACAAACACCCTAAAAGTTTACTTGCGAAAATTAACAAAAAAAGGCGTTCGGGAAACTCTTGAACTAAATATATAAAATGTTTATGATTTTGCATTGTATTCTTTCACTTTGAAATAAATCAAAAGAGCAAGATTCCTTTGTTTTGATTTTTTTTTGTCTTACCAAGAAGCCCGTTGGGGGATCAGTATTTCGAGGAACCTTTTAAAGGGATAAATTAGGTATAAGGAAAATTAACCCTATCCTGTGATTTCTCGAAATCGTATCATTCCCTGTGTGATATAAATTTTTTTCTAAAATATACCAATTAAACTTCTTTTTATAGCATTTGCTTCAGTTGTTGGCAATAAGGAAATTTTTTTTTTTTTTTTATTATTCCTCAAAAACCTTTACTTTTAAACTTGTCGTAGTCTGGCGGCCTCATGTCTTTTATTTTCCAACCCAAAAATTCTTTGACAAAAAAGAGCAGATATCCAGGGAAAATATCTACCTCCTTTTTGTCATTTTTAAAACTTGTATTTACTTTTTTACATTTTATATTATATTATAATATTATATTATATAATATATAATAAAATATATAATTAAACATATATATATATATAATATATAAATTATATTATATATATATATTTATTTTTTATATAATATATAATAAATTTTATATATATATATATATATTATATATATATAATATTATAATATTATATATTAATATAATACATCATATAAAAACATGTGTATGCATATAAATATACATCAGGCATAATAAGCCATACACTTACATATACATACATACTACATAGTAAAAAGGTTGAATGAGAATGAATTTTCCAAACAAGAGATGTTTTGCCCGGGTTTTGACGCGTCTTCGCAAAATACATGTTTTCTACAAAGCGCATCAAAACCCGGTCAAAAACATCTCTTGAAATTGTAAAGATATTATTCTCTTAAACCTTATTACATTTGTCAATATGAATCTTAAACATACAAAAATATTATAAAAATTATATTTATATTATATATAAAATTAATATATAATATTAATTATATATATCACAATATATGTGTGAATATATATATAATATTATTATATATATATATATATATATATATATTATATTTTTATATATTATATATATTATAATATATTTATATATATATATTTATATATCATCATCCCATATTTGTGTCTAGTACATCCCAAAAGCACATACACAACCCATTATAAATAAAAAATTTTTAAAAATTTGGAAAAAAAAAAACCCCCAAACAAAACTAGTTTATTGAAAATGACCTACAGTTTCAAAAATACCCCCGGGTTCCATCCTCAGGTCTAAAGAGGATATGCAACCCGGGCTATCCCTTGAGGAACCCCGGCCTGTGTCGACTATGCCGATCGCCGTGGTCAGCGGTGCTGACCCGGGAAATAGCCTTTACCCCCGTGGTCCCCACCACAGCAGTGACCTCCAACGACAATTGCAATTTCTCGCGCCTGGTGGGCGCGAACCGCCGACCCCCCCGGGTAGAGGCCCAATGTTACCACTTTACTAGCCTATGCGAACAGACCTTTGGGAAGACTGGCCCTTTTTCGCCAAAGTACTCTTATCACAGGGGGGGACAAAGGACAGCATAGGTGCCCACCTTCGGGGGAAAGAGGGCTTAGGACCCCGGTTGTGACGGAGGTGTTCACCTGGGAAAAATCAGCCTGCAGTTGAGAGGGGGAAAAGGGGGATGGGGAAGAGATCCCCTCAGTGTAGGGAAAGGGTGAGGGCGGGGGAGGTGGGAGTCTCTTTTGGAGGAGACGTGGTAGAAGGTAGCCGTGCCCTGGATAACGCGGGGTCGAGAACATGACTGGGTAGCCCAGTTTGGAGAACGAGCGAGCGGGAAGACGATCCTCCATCCGTACGGGGGCACGGGGCTGGGGGCGGGGAAAACAGCGAGGTGGAACACCTCTCTTAACATGGAAAAAAGGGTGGCAGGGAAAAAGAAATGTATGTGTGGGGGTTCCCATTTAAAAATTATAGTCCCCTGGTAAAATTTAGTTTTCACACTCTACGGGCTTATCCGCCGATTTCACATGTGTGTGGGTGTGTGTTGTGTGTGTGTGTGTAAATGTGTTTTGTGGGGCGTGTGTGTGTGTGTGTGGTGTGTGTGTTTTTGGTTGTTGTGTGTGTGTGGCTTTTCGTGATGTGGGGCCATCGTATGTGTTGTGTGGTACAGGCATGTTGTGTGTAGGTGTATGTGTGCAAAAGGATGTGGGCGTTGGGGTTTATGTTTGCGAAAAGGGTGTGTGCAGTACTTTAAAGGGTTGAAAAAGGGAACTACTTTAAGGGCTTGTTCACGTGCGCGTGAACAGCACGAATTATTAGTTTAGGCGTACTGTACTCATGTAGGTTTATATAAATCCCTTGCACTTTCCGTAAAGACAATCACTCTTCAAAAGTATAATTTTTGTTTACTTAAAAGCACATATTTTTGGGCCCCTTACTGCCGAATTTTACATTCTTTCTAATTTTAGATGGTTTCCCTTTCATAATCTCCTATTTACTGAATTTAAAAACTAAAAAAAAGCAAGGGAAAAAACCGGGAAAAGAAAAAAACAAGGGTGAGTTCTGGTTTTTTTACGGGAGAGTGACAGCGTAAAAATTAACACAAACCCAAATAAAAATTATTTTACCTTTTATTTCAGTCACGGGTCCTGTTGTAATCCCACTGTCGTGGGGAGCCGTTCAATTCTGAAAAAGATAAAAAAAAACAAAAAAAGCGCAGCGTGCCCCCCGGCGAACCCAAGCTCCCCTCTCTCGTCTCGGGTTTGGTCTATGGGGCCCTTTCCCCCCAGGTGCGCATCCTCCCCTTTCACGGAATTAGCTTTTACAAATGCGCTATTTTCCCTTCTGCGCAATTATTTGTTTTTTTTTTTTTTTTGGGGGGGGTTTTAAAAAAGGTTTTTTTAAAGGCGCTTCTCTTTCAATTTATAAGGTGGTTCCTTTACAAACGTCTTACTGGGGCAGGTTTTTCGCTGTACTCTGGTTCTCGCGTTTTGTGTTTCTTTTTTTTGTCGTCTTGTTTTTAATTTTTTGGGTATCTGAAATTGCTCGGCGTGCCACCCCGATGCGTTTGACACGAATTGTAATAACTACTATTCATAGGCTTCCTGTTTTGGGAGAAGGGAGAAGTGGTCACAAGCATGGACGGGGTGTCCAAGGGAAAGGGAGATTGTTGTCAACCTCCCATTCCCCTGAAAGGGATGGAAGGAGAGAGAGAGTTCAGCTGCTCGGGAAAAATCTAGGAAAGGGGCGGGGTCATGAGGCCAGAGAGCAAAGACAATCTTCCAACTCTCTATGCTTTTTTTAGTATAATGGGGTTTCTTGATATTTTAAGCATGAACTTTTCAAAAATAAAATTTTCATGTCGAGTATATACCTTAACAATTAATAAATTAGAAAAAAAGTCAACAAAAAGGAAAAACCGTGACCCTTTCATCTTTATTCTATCTTGGGGAGAACAATCCGTGATTATGACGACCGGCCCTCCCGTCTCCCACGATTCGGCTCTGTTCTCCGCCCCCCTTATATGAGTGCGCCCAAACGCCACCCAACACACCACCACACACAACCCAACCAACACACCACAAAACACACACACACACACACATGCTACACACAAAAAAAACACACGAAAAATGCACCCCAATTCACACTCTTTTTTCACACACAATATGCACAACACCACACAAACAATACATAAGCAGACACTCCCAAAAAATCACACCACACACTAAAATAAACCCCACCACACACCCAACACACACACAACAAACCCCCACACACACAACCACACACAACCACGCACGCACCGCACACCACACACACCCAAAAACACTCACACACAAACACACACCACACTCACCACACACACACACACAAATTATATATATATATATATTATATATAAAATATGTATTTATATATTATATATTTTTAGATATATATTAAAATAATTATTAAATAATAAATTTTAAATTAATATATATTATTATATAATATTATATAATTATATATATATATATATAATATATATATATCATTAATATATATATATATTATAAAATTATTATAATATTTTTAATAATATATATATATATAAAATTATATATAATAAACAATAGGCAGCTACAATTCCCAAAAAATCTAGAAAAAAAAGTGAAAATCAAATTTAGCCATTTTTAGTTTAATTTAGCCCCTTTATTTACCACCAGGGCAATGCACAGGGGGGGGCAAGTTCTGGACATTTGGCCTGGTCATATTATAAAATAAAATACATTTAAATTTTAGGATATAATATTATTTGATAAAACTATATCAGTTAAGGAAAGGAACAATTACTATTTCTTTTTGTCTCATTCGCCACGCCGGCTACACTTGGGGGTGGAAAAGGGAAATTTATTACGGTTAAATCCATTAACAGTTTACACTTAATTTCTTCAAAATTACAAAAAATGTACTGACCTTCCAATACAAACTATATTCAAGCCTGTTTTTAGCTATCCAACACACACGTCTGTTCTTGTTTCTTTAATTCAAACTGCCAAAAAACCGGCATATGCTCTCTACACAGCACAACCAGTCAAGTACTCTTTGGGGAAGCTTTAATGATAATTTAAATTTAGAAAAAGGTACCCCAAAAAACAATATCCCTTTTCTTGTCCATGCAACTTTTCTAGGGGTCAGCATGTCATGCCTGGGGGTTCCCAAAAATAACGGGACCCACCATAAATATGTCCCCGTTGTTTTGCACGATACAGTTTTTCCCCGATGCCCAAAAACAATTTTCCCCACCTTTGGTAAGCCCCCGGGGATATTTTGGGAACACGAAAAAATTAGCCTTGTTTTAATAGAAATTCGGTGGGTATGAGTATTCCTTTGCGTGTGCTAGACCAGTCGAACTCTCCACAGTCCTGGGGATGCAAAATTTTATTTATATAAAAAAAAACGCATTTGCTCTCTCCCTGACTGCAAAGACCCCTCAGTGTAGTATTCTATGCTTTGGACGAGTTTTTTAAAAAGCCATTTTAAAAGGAATGAAAACTGCTTATTTTAGCAAGGGCCTCTTTTTTTTGGGGAGTCTATCCAATTTTTGGGGCGAATTTTCCACGGTGGAACAGTACGTCCATAAGGGTCTTGTTTAGGTAGTTCAGGTGGCTTTGGTTTTCATTTTACTTGTACCCCAGATTTGAAATAATCGGTATTGTCATTCAAAATTAGCTCATCTATTCTATGTTTCGTTTTTCTTTTGGAACTCTTACAAGGGTGGTTTTTAATTTGGGAAATTGGGGGATTTTTATAATATTATTTCGTAAAAAAAAAAAGGTAACTTATGTTCTTTCTAATTTAAATCCTTGTTTTAGGGCACCAAGAATGATCCTCAGGCCTTTTTGTACGTTTTCTAAACTGTCAAAACTGATTTTTTTAAAATTAGATGCAATCATGAAATCTATGACTGACCGTTGTATGACAGTAAAATAGTCTTGCTTTTGACACTGTACCTGGCTTTTCCAACAGGGGTCCAAAATGGGTTCAGCCCCTCCCAAATCTTTTCTTCAATTTTGATGATCTCTGATCATTGGCAACACCCCCAAAGGGATTTGTCTTGGGGCAAATCTCGCTCAATGTCATAATTTTAAACCTTGGCAAGGTTTTGGGTTAAGAGCCTGGATTTTTTCGTCGAGATTAGAAACCACACTCAGTAGCCCTAAAGATATAAGAATCTCTTGCATTCTCTCCTTGATGGGATTTAATGAAAATATCACTAGCAAATAAATCATTGCTCTAAAGTGGTATTTGCCTAGGAATCAATGAAATAGGATAAAAATATCATGGGACTAAGTCGCCTCCCTGGGGTGTGCCGACTAAAATATTTTTTGTATGAGTACATTTAAATGCCCTTAAGAGAACCTTACCTATCGAATCGAAAAATTTCATTTGAATCCATTTTAAAGGGGTTTTCCCGTACCAACAGTTAGCTTTCAAAAAATTTACTGCAATAAAGGCAATTCCCGACCAAAAATTGAGTTTGTTAAGCCTCTGTAAAACAGTGCTGGTTGATTGTTGTTTATGTGCCGCGTCAACAGTAAAGTTCATTAGGGCGAAGTTTTTGGTCTGAGAATGTTGACATCTTTCCCCCACTGTGCGACCGTTTAAAACCTTGGATCCCTCAAAAGTGCTTCACTTTTTGACATTATCGATCCCGAGGGATCTTGGTGTCCACTCTTAGTCTTGTTAATAAACTTTACTTTTTCGGTTTTGGGTGGGTGGGTCACCCCTGCCAAGGCATCTCTAAACACTCGCGTTGTTTTGAAACTTTTCCCTGTTTCCCCCCATATTGCAAAGACATTCCGAGCCGGGTTTCAGGCAGTGTGTGGGAGAGGAAACCGAGCACACAAGACTGGTGGCACTCCCTTTGGCCTTTGATCGCTCGCCTTTCCCCCTGTACCAAAATGTGCTGGCCCCAATATATTTATATTTTTAAGGGTGAATCAGTAAAAACCAAATCTTAAACCCTCCCTCCCCTCTAGATGTGATAGTAACTCTGATTGTTTTGCAAGGCTTACATGGTCAAATATTTTCCCAAAAAAGGTTCGTCAGATCTCTGTTTTTAACTGCGAAAGGAGGCATTAACTGCATGAAGGCTGCTAAGAAAGACTGCCAAAGCATCTTTTTCTTTCACATTTCAAAGCCCATTACAGTTTTCGAACCCATCTGTATTATTGCATTGATCATTGGTACTTAAAGTATGCTAAAAGAAATCTCTCCTGATTTCAGATCCCCCCCTTTTCCCTTTCCAGTTTGTCTTGATTGCCCCAAGGGGGGGAATTTGGGGGAATTCCAACGCCAGAACCTTGTGAGATTTAAATTAGATCTTTCATAGATTCCTTTTCTCCCACCATAAGATGGCTTATCAGGGGGGTTAAAAACCCCAATCTGAATGTAGAAGATCTTTGAGTCTTTGTTCCTGTGCCCCTGGTTAATGAAAGGGGGGTTCTCCACTCTCAGCAAGGGGGTCTCCAAGGAAAAAGACCTAAACCCCATAAATATTCAGAGCATCACTGTGAAAAGTTTAAAAATCTGGAGAACATTGGGAGTTCAGATAAAAAACCCCACCCATAGTCAACTTACTACAAATAAAGGGCATAAAACCCCAGAACATTGTGGGTCGGGCCCCCCAAAACAGAATGAAAGAACTGCAAAAAATTAAAAACTTTTGTAGCCTTCTTTTTAATTTTGAGGCCCCATTAACCTTGAGCCAAAAAAAAACCCAAAGTACTTCACCTGGACAAATTGCAGGGGGTTTTCCTCCAAAATTGGGGGAAGGTGAAATTTTTCCTCGTTTTTTGGAAATGTGTAGCATGGTCTTGCTTGGAAAAAATTTGAACCATGGAAAGTCGCCCCTGTAAACCTGATTTATTGAAGTCTGTATGTGTCCTTGCACATTCTTTTAAGTTCCTCCTGAGCAATACAGTGTAAGTCATCCACATACAGATTACAGGAGACAGCAATAATCTTTACAATGTCATTTATATGAATGGAAAACAGGGTCACATTTAAAAGACACTCTATGTGGGGACCCCTTCCAGCTGATCTTCTATTAGAGAAACTTTTTTCCCCACCAAACTCTAAATTTCCCCGTTAGCAAGGAAGCTTTGCATGAAGTAGGTAATGTTCCTCCTGAACCAATGCCATCACACCTTCCTGAGTATGCCATGCTTCCAGTAGTATTGTAACCCTTTTTTCAAGGTCAAAGAAGACTGCTAACATGTACGTCGCTGTGCGAAGGAAATTCTGTACAGCGGGTTTCCATCCTCACAAGTGCATTTGTGGTCGATCTCAATTTACTAAACCATATTTATATGGGTCACCACATTTTCCTTTTCTAGCAGCCATGTCAACCTGCAGTTTACCATTTTTTCCCTTTGGAGTTGCAGATGCGGGTGGTGAGAGAAATTAGTCTGTAATTTCCTGGTGGGAAGCACCCTTTGGGTAGGTTTAGGTACATGAATGATTATAGCCTCTTTCCATGTGGATGGAAATTGTGCCCCCACATAGATCTTATTAGATTGTTCCAACAGGAACTTCTGGGAGCTCTCCGGTAAGTGAGATATCTTTTGGGTTTATAGAAAATCTCATCTGATGGCGAGCTGCAAAGCATTGTCCATCTCCTTGCGCAAAAAATGTATGGTCTGTTGCAGTCCTATGAAGGAATTGGGGGTTGTTCCTGTTTACCCCAAAGAGTGAAGAACAGGCAGTGTTAAGAGGAGATCTTTTCATGGATTTAGCACTCATTTGCAACATCTTTTTATCTATGAGGATTGCGCCATCTATCTTCAAGCAGGTAGTGACATTGAGTCCTCTTTCCAGCAATCTTACGCACCCTCCCAACCATGCTAAGGGGGTCCTAGAGTTAATCAAGGAGACATGCGATTCCACTGCGTCCGTCAAGCCTCCTTTTGCATCGCCTGGCCTTGGCTTTTTGGTCTTTTTTAATGGTCAAGTTGCATTCTAGGGCGCGTTTCAAAAATGCCTTTAATGCAGCTTTTCTTGCTCTGCCCCCCTTGTCAGCATTCACAACACCTGGTATAAGGTCGCGGTACTGCCCACCTACCTTTGGAAATGGATGCTTCTGCTGCGGGTAAATTCGTGATGTGATGTGATTTACAGCATTTTTAAAAAAAGGAATCCAAGGCTTGCAAAAATGTGTCCCCCCAGAGTGATGGCGACCATTAAAAATCTCTCGAGTAGAAATGGATATGGAACTGCTCAAGTATTTTTTTTCCAAAAATATTTATGTTAAGATTAGGGGAAAGATGGATGCGATGCAACATTGAAAGGTCGTGTCAAGCCTTTTCTCACAGCCTTCCCCTGCGGGTTTTTGTCTGCGGTGGAGGGCCTGGAAGGGAAATCTGAACAACCATTACTGCTACTCCCCCATGAGGTCCTTTCAAAGGCCCCAAAAATGGGCTTAAATTTGGAACCTCTAATAAATAAAGACAATTTTCCGGGTCATAATCCTTGAATAACGAAAAACTGGGTTACATGAACTTTTTAGATTTTGCAGTTCTTCCCATATTCTGGTTTTTCCTGACAGTTCCATTGGATTAAGGTATCCAACCTAACTCATCTTCATAAGGTGATTGGCACACCTATGGCAAGGTTTGCCCCCACCTTTAGGGGGCCCCTTTCTAGGATCTTGGGTGTACTTTTTAATTTTTTTTAATTTTTTTTTTTACCGGGGGAACTAGTTTCCCGGGTTTTCCCTTTGGACGGGGTCGGATTTCTTTCCCTAGGAAAAAAAAACGGACCTGACCTTTATTTGGGCATTTCTCCCTAGCCAGAGGCCCTTGACATGTGGTGGAGCTGGACTGTCTCGTTGGGGCCTGATCACTGACTGACGGCTCCAAAAAACCCCTCTGAAAAGTTTTTTTTAACAGGCTCAGGGTTCAGGGGCATTTCCTAGCTCTTGTGGATGGGGTGACAGCTGGAGCTGTCACGTTGAGGGCCCCCTTGGAACTTGGTGATCCTCCAAAGCCTTCTTTGGGGGGGTCTCCTCAAAGCCCCCACTCCCCTCATTTCCCGGTGGAACAAAACGCCAAAGGATTTAGCAATTAAGCACTGAGGTGATGGTGGGGAAGGAGGATGGGCGAACCGAACAAAAGGGCTTCCTGGGTGTGCAAATAGACACGGGCACGTCCTTTGCCTCTGGAAAAACTTTCTCCTTGCTCCTTTTTACCAATACTTCCTTTTCAAATCGTACCTTTTACATGCTTTGAGAAGTTCATGAGCTTTTTTGCGGGGTTTAGCTATTGGGGGCCCGAGCAGGGGCATCTTCTGACCTGTTTTTACCCCGCTTACCACCCTCTTGGTTGTCCTTTTTTTTTAAAACCCAGAGTTGGTCCATCCCCTAAACCCGGGGAGTGGAAACACCGCATAGGTGGGGGACATGTGGGTTTACCCTTTTTTTACCATGCCCCAACTTAAATAATTCTGGAAGGGAATAACGTTTCAAAAGTAAAAGGAGACTGGTGACTGTTCCAAAACCCTCAACTTGAAACGTTTTTCTGCCCCTTACATAATTTTTTTTTTTTGTTCCTTAACAGTATTCCTCAAATACCTCTTCAAGTCTTAGGAAAAAAACAATTCCTGTTGTTTGGTGTTTTGTGGAACAGGAAAAATTGACACCCGGAATGTTGCATATCCCATGCAGATGGTCACTTCGTCTGGTGACAAAAACCCCAAATTCAGGCTACCTCCCTGTGGGGGGATGCGGGATACGTTACACAACCATCTTTTGAGTACTTCAAAAAATTTAAGATCCTGCTGATACACCTCAAAGGGCTTCCTACTAATACTTTTCATAGGAATACTTTCTAGCAGGGAAAGGCATTTCTCCTTCTTACCCGGTTCGGGGGCCCCGAAGCATTATGATTCCCTTCTTGCCATTTGGAAGATGGAAAGGTTCCAGAGTGACATGTGAGTTCCAAGGGATCCCCGGGGTTTCATAGGGCATCATGGAAGAGCTAGATCTTTGTAAATTTGTAGAAAACATCAAAATTTAAAATTTTTCATTTCCTCACCCCCCACACACAGGATTTCCCAAGAGGGGAATCTATACTTGGGGCCAAAATCTCCCAACCCCCAGGGGGAGTGAGGAATATACACAGCCCTATTACAGTACTATGGCAGATACAGGACCTATCCCTACTGACTGAACGTGGCCCTCTTGACCTTACTATTTGACCACCCTTGATAAAGCCACCCCCATCAAAAACCAAATCTCCTGTAATAGGGGATTATTGCATGGAAAAACATGCATGGGAAGTTCTCCCGGGTCCAAGAGGGAAGAACCAGGGGTGATTTTCACCACCCCTCCATAGGTCTTGGTGCTCAGGAGGCCCAATGATCTGGAGATGGACCAAGGGATACCGTGGTTACCAGTGGGGATGAGACAAAAGGGCTTCCTGGTAAATAAAGGCCCTATGGGGGGGGATGGTGCACCCCCCCCTGGTTCATTCCATCGGCCCGGGGGAAACTCTCCCATGTTTTTGTCTTTTGGGGGGCACCCCGTATTACCGGGAGCCAGAGTCCTGGAGGTTAGCGTGCTGCAGCTGCCCCTGCAGCTAGCAACACATCTCGGGCCCTCTATTCTGGTTAGATGGGGGGTTGACAACCCGGGTCAAGTAAAAATATGGCTAGACAAGCAGGCACTGTTCGTCGGTAGACATGGCCCTCCGCTCCATCATACTGAATATACTGCGTATATTTCCTCCCTGGGCTGTTGGGAGATTTTGAGCCCCAACTTGCTTCCCCCATTGGACTCCAGGGAGGTAGGGGTGAGGAAATGAAGAATTCTAATTTTATGATTAAAAACAATTTACAAAGTTATCTATCCCCTGAGACCACACAATCCCCTGGCCTTTCCCTCTGGAACATCACATGTTGTCACTCTGAACCCTTTTCCAGCTTCCAAAGGGCAAAGGGGAATGCAATGGTTCCCGGAACCCAAAACCGGGTAAGGAAAAATGTCTTCCTCACCCAAAAAGAAATCTTCCCTGGTAAATATATAGATTAAAAATATAATCCTAGTAGTAACATTGGGGTATCAATCATGGTTTTGATTTTTTTTAAATACATCGGAAATTTTAAGTATGAAAATTGGCTCCTCGCATCACCCCACGAAGAGGGTACTTGATTTTGGGGTTTCGTCCCCAAAGAGAGGACTGTCGCTGCAAATTGCAACTTCCGGGGGGAAAGTTTCATTTCTCTTCAAAAACCCCTAAACAGTGAAAGGAATTGTCTTTTCCCGAGATCTATGAGTATTCTGAGGAAAAACTTTAGGGAAATAAGAATTTTAACGTATGGCGTAAAACGTTTTTAGGAAGAAATTGATGGTTAGGGAACATCGGCAGTTAAGTTGGCTTGGGGCCACCTCAAGCTAATGCATATGTGCCCAACCCCAGGTGCTTCACTGCCCGGTTATGGGCATGGAGCCAAATCTTGCTGTTTTAAAGAAAAAAGGACAAAAAAAGTATGTATATAGTTGGTGCAACAGGTCATCAAGAGATGATAAAGGTCCAGGTTCAAATGCTGTTACCACTGCAAAGAACCATGAAGCTTCTTCAAAAACAATGTAAAAGGTAAAATTTAAAAAGAATATTTGTAAAAAGGAGCAAGGAAAGGGTTGGTTTTCCCCGAGGGAAAGCGAGGACCCCTGGCTGTTTGCACAGCCCGGTAGGTCCTTTGCTTTTGTTTAGCTCATCCCCTTCAACCAACCCTTGCCCTCCAGTGCCCCTTTTCCCACAAAAAATTGCCACTTTCCCTTTTAAACCCCAGTCCCAAAAATTTCTGACATTACCTCTGGGATTGTTTCCCCCAGAAAAAGAATGGATGGGGGTTATTGAGGAAACCCTCCTCCTCAGGGGTTCCTTTGCCCGGGAAAGGGAAACCGACCCCGTTCAAAGACCTTCTTAGAGTGGGGGCTTTGGAGCCGTAGGAAGGACTCCAAGACCCAACGGTGAACAGCTCCAGCTACCCCCATCCCCGGGCCCACCTGCTAGAAAAAGAACCCCTAAGCAAAGGTCAGTCCTTCATTGCCCAGGCAAAGAAAACCTGACTTTTCCAAAGGAAGCCTGTGGAAAAAAAGTTTCCCCAGGTTAAAAAACCATTAAAAAAGGTACTCCCAGATCCGGCAAGGGTAAGGGGGTGTGGGGCAAAAACCTTGACCACAGGGGCGCCAAAACACCTTATGAAGAAGGAACTGAAGAAATGGATATCCCAACCAAAGAAAATGTCAGGAATTCATGCAAAAGGGGAAGAACTCAACGTTTGATGTTCATATAATCCTTGGTATGTCTACAAAGATTAGAGTTTTTCCCGAGAGGATTCCAATTCAAACCCCTTATGGGGCCTTTGACATGGACCTCATGGAGGGCAGCATAAATTTCGTCAGGATATTCCCTTTCCCGGCCACCCCCTGCAAACAACACTGCAGGTGAAGGCTGTGAGAATAGGCTTACACAAACTTACACTGTTGCTCCTCTCCTTTCCCCCGCATATCTCAACATAATGATTTGGGAAAAACACTTAAGCATTGCCATAAAACCATTTCTACTCTTGGGGGATTTCAATGGTCAGCTCACCCCTTGGGGAGACACTTTGGCAAAACCCTTTAGGAAGGGCCTTTAAGTCCTTATTCTTTTGAGTTTGCAGTTTTACTAACAGGACCCCCACACATTTTTAAATTTAAACTGGAAATACTCCAAAATGATTTACAATAGCTCATCGATTTGCAGTTGAACTTCCTTTGGGAGGTCGTGAAAACTTACATGGAAGCAAAACCCTTTCCATTATTTTCAGGAGGGGGAAATTTTATTCCGTCAATGGAATCAGAATGGCGCTTGAACATGCGATGGAATTTTTTAGTCAAATTTCATATTGCAAGGATCTTGAAAGTTTTTAGTGTGTTCAAATGCTGTTAATTATTTACATCACGAATTCTGCAGCAGAATTTCCTTTTCCAAAAGTAGTGGGCTACCATCGACCTCTGAACCAGGGGTTTTGATGAATGCTAAAAAGGGGTCAGAGCAAGAAAAGCTCTTTAAGGCAGTTTGAACGAGCCCCCTTTTAACCATGATCCATTACAAAAAACCAGAGCCAAACCGGCGCTAAAGGAGCTAGACGGAAGTCGGGAGACAGTATTTTCTTCAATTAACTCGGGGCCCCCTTAGCATGGGTATGGGACAGGTGTTAAAAATCGTGGAAGGAGCACTCATGTCCAACCTGTTCTTAAATAAATCAAATCATCCCCTAAAAAAGGAGCCCCAAGGAATGCGATTTTCCATCCCAAAAATGATATTCACTTCCCAAAACCCAAAATTTTCTTTTTGGGAATTATTCATAGGATCTAAGGGAGAGACTGCCACCCACTGGAAAAGACTATAATCTTCTTGTTTAAAAAACCGGGGCAAAGATTTTCCACCCCTAAAATTACACCATTTCTCTACCATCCCCCCAAATGGAAGCCGCCTTGCCGAGGGGGGGGGGGCTTGAGGTCCCAATGTTTGTAGCCGGCCAGGGGGCTACCATACTGGAGGGGGTCCCAGTGAGGAATGGACAAATGTTCCTGGGAACCCAAGGCCTATGAGAAGGATGGTTACCCACCCCGGTTCATTCCATCTTGGCCAGGAAACTCCCCACTGTTTTTTGCCGTGCGTGGCCCCTTTTTAAAAACAGGAAACAGGAGTCCTGGGGTTGAGCGATGTGCATGCTGCGCCTGCGCTAGCAACACACCTCTTTGGTCCTTTTTTTCGGGTTTAAAACGGGGCTTATAAGGCCCGGTAAAGTCAATGGGGCTGGTCAAATAGGCTGGGGTAAGCGCACTTTCAGTCTAGCGCATAGGCCCCCGGGCCTGCCTCTACTGTAATAGTGGCTGCGTATTTTTCCTCATTACCCCTTTGGTTTTTTGGGAGTTTTTGACCCCCAAACATAGCTTCCCCTCTTTGGGGACTCCTGGTGGGTGGGGGGGGGGGAAATGAAGAATTTCAAATTGTATGAGACTAAAATTTTTAAAAAAGATCAGCTCTCTCCCTGACGCCCTACGAAATCCCCCGACCATTCCCTCGGGAAAACATCACTATTGCCCTTTTGGAACCTTTCCGTTTCCCAAAAGGGCAAAAAAGGGAACGTAAGGGTTCCGGGGCTCCCAAACCAGGAAAAAGGGGGAAAAGTCCTCCTCAATCCCAAAAGAAATCTTACCGGGTAAATTGAAAACATTTCATATAGAATCCCTAGTTAAGCCCATTAAAGGTGTATTAATATGGATCTTGATTTTTTCGAAGTACATCGAAAATTGTTAAGTATTAAACGTGATCCCGCACCCCCCCACAGAGTGGACCTGATAGTTGAGGTTTCGTCACCACACGAGAAGACCGTCTGCGTGGATATGCGACATTCCCCTGGGGCTAAAGTTTCCATGTTTTCCCACAAAACCCTCACATGTAAAATTGTCTTTTCCCGAGCCCTGATAGGTTTTCTGAGGGAAACGTTAGAGGAACTAGAAAATTTTTTAATTAGTGGCATAAAACGTTTTAAAAAGAAATTAAACGGTTTGGAAAATTTCACCAGCTCTCCTTCAAATTTTTTAATCGTTGGTCCTTCAAAATGGGTTTTAAGTTGGCATGGTACCACCTCAAGTAAAGCCATAGGGCCCCAACCCTATGGGTGTTTCCCATCCCAGGGTTATGGGCATGGAGCCAACTCTTGCCTTTTTTAAGGAAAATGGCAACCAAGAAAATGTGTTAAGTGTGATAGACAGGTCATCAAAGTGACAACTGTCCACCAATATGCTGTTCCCAACTGCAAAGAAGCTCTGGTCTTCCAAAGCAGTGAAAAAGGTACAATTTGAAAAAAGAATATTGATAAAAAGGAGAAAGGAGAAAGTTATTTTTCCAGAGGAAAAGCGACGTGCCCGTGTGCTTTTCCACAGCCAGGAAAAACCCTTTTTCTTGGGTTCTGGCCATCCCCCTTCCCACCAACCCCTTTGCCTTCAAGCTTCTTACACCACACCTCTGCCCCCTTTTTTTAAAAACCTCAGTCCCAAATTGCTGAAACTCCCTGGGGTGAATTCCACCAAAAACGAGTAGGAGGGGGTCTATTGGGACCCTCCTCCCAAAAAAGGGTCTTTGGGAAGCCATCGGTGAGGCTCCAGGGCCCCCATTGGTACGGCCCCACTGCCACCAACCCAAAGGGGCATCTTGCTGCAAATCCCCCCTAAACCCAAAGGCTGGGGTTTGTTCTTTGCCCGGCAAAAAATCCGAGTCTGTTAAAAAGACCTTTTTAAAGGTGGGGTCTTTTGGGGCCCGTCAGAAGGGCCCCGGGGGGCTCACGGGACGCTCCAGCTCCACCACAATCCACAGGGGCCTCTCTCTAGGCAGAATGCCCCTAAGCAAAGGCTCAGGTCCTTCTTTGCCCAGGCAAAGAACCCAAGCCTGAAAAAAGGAAGCCTGGGGAAAAACTATTCCAGGGGTAAAAAAACCCCTAAAAAAGTCTCCCAAGACCCCGGGAAAAGGGACGCCTAAAGGTGTAGGAAAACCCTTGACAAAAAGGGGGGGGCTCCCAAAACATTAAAAAAAATAGTTTAAAGAACTGGATACCCAAATCCAAGGGAACTGTCGGGGAAATTCATGCAAAATGGAAGAACGCACATTGAAGATTCATGAAACCCAGTTTGGTATCCCTACAAGAGTTATGACCGGGGAAAATCATCCGATTTCCCTGAGAGGATTAAATTCAAGCCCTTATGGGACCTTTTGACAATGGCCCCATGGGGATAGCAGTAATGGTACAAAAGATTTTCCCCTTTTAGGCCATCCACCTGCGACAACACTGCAGTGAAGGGCCTACACGTTGAATTATCACCTTCCTCCAATAATCTAAACAAAATGTTTTGGAAGATCTATTGGGCAGTTGCCAATCCATTTCTCTCTTGGGAATTTTAAAGGGGCGGCATCACCTCGGGGAGACCTTTTGGCAACCCCGGGAAGGGCCTTGGGGTCCTTGTCCAAGAGTACTGCAGTTTTATTTTACGTGACACTCCCACACTTTCCAAAATTTAAAATGGGACATTCTCCTTTTTTGGGGGGCCTTCTTGTCCACCTATTTACAGAGAAATTTACTTGGGAGGTATGGGGCTTACTGGAAGCGAAAACCCTTTTCCAATACTTTTGGGGAGGTGAATGGTTTCCAGCCAATGGGTGCAGAGATGGCGCTTTAACATGCGGACTGGAAACTTTTAGATCAACTGCAGTATTGCTGGTCTGTGAAGATTTTCCCGTTATTCAAGTGCTGTTAAAACAAATTTACACACGAATTACCTGCAGCAGAAAAATCCACTCCCAAAAAAAAAAGGGGCATTTTCCGTCGATCCGGGGACCATGGGGGTCTGTGAATGCCAAAAAAGCTGTCAGAGAAGGAAAAGCTGCATTAAAAGGGAAAAGAACGACGCCCCCGTGATGTAAAAGATCCAAATTTCAAAAAACCCGACCCAAGGCCGGCAGTGCTAAAGGACCCGACGGACGTCATGGGAAAAGTATGTGTCCTTATTAACCCGGGACCCCCCTTAGCTGGTTGGGACAAGGTGGGTAAGATTTGCTGGAAAGGCACATACTGTCACCACCCCTTTTTAAAATTGATGGCATAATCATCAAAGATAAAAAAGATGTTGGAAATGACTACTAAAACCATGGGGAGAGTTTCTCCTCGGAGCATTTACACTGCCCGATTTTTTTTACTCTTCGGGGTGAAAAGGAACAACACCCAGTGTCATTCTTTTAGGGCGCCAGAACTTCCTACAATTCCATTTTTAGCAGGAATGGACTCTCTTTTTCGCTCGCCGTAAACTGCCCGGAAGGCGATATTCCAACCAAATGATATCTCACTTACCAGAAAAATCCCAAAAGTTTTGTTGGACCTTTCAAAAAGGATTATAGGGGGTACGTGCCATGCCATGAAAAGTCTATAATTTTATTCCTGCCCTAAACCCGGGAAAAGGATGCTTCCCCAACCCGGAAATTACAGACCCAAATTTTCCCCCACCCCTGCATTGCAGCTGAGGGAAAATGGTAAACTTCAGGTTGAAGGGGTCTAGAAAGGAAACGTGGGACTCCTATCAATATGGTTTTTGAAGATTGAATTTGACCACAGTGATTGTAAAAAGGAAAAATGCTATCGAAATTTCCCTTCGCACAGCCCAGTACAGATGCAGTCTTCTCTGACCTTAAAAAGGCTTATGATATACTTAAAGCATGGGATAAAACTAAAGTTTAGACATTTGGGTTAAGAGGACATTACCTACCCTTTATACAAACTTCCTTTCAACAGGATATTTTTAAATTCGGGTGGGAAAAATTTCTCTAACCTGGAAAAAGCTGGAAAGGGGGCCCAAAGGGAGTGCTTAAATGTGCCCATTTGCCAGCTATAAAGACATTAAAGGTTTTTCCAAAATTTTTGGGGCTCATGAATCTTATGTGGATACTTTACCCCTGTACTGTCAGGAGGAGGCTTACAGGGTTGCAAGGACACATGCAGGGTGCAAAAATCGGTTGTACATGGACAAAACGGGGGTTTAAATTTTTTTCCCCCAAACAAACAGGGGTATACATTTCCACAAACGAGGGGAATTTCCATCCCCTTTCCTAATTTTGGAGGAAAAAACCCCTGCAATTTTTCCAAGGGTGAAACTTGGGGGTTTAAATTTTGACTAAGGGTTTCATGGAGCCTCACATCAAACAGTTGGAAAGTAAAAGGTACAAAAACCATATATTTTGCGGGTCTTTCACTCTACTTTGGGGTGCAGACGCAAACCCCTTCTACGGCTTTACCGAGCGCTTTTCGTATAAGCTGATTATGGATGTAAACTTTTCTCTGCAACTCCTGCTGTTCTAAGGAGTTACACTCGGTCATAATGAACTCTCAGAATCTTATGGGGCTTTCGGGCTTCACTGTGGGGGTCCCTGTTTTAGGGGGAACCCCTCTTTTTATTACACCCAAATCATGAACCTGATTTACTCACAAAACTACAAAGGTTCTGGGATCTCTACCCAATTGGTTTTTTAAACCCCCCCTTTAGGGTACAAACCCATGGGGGAGTATGAGGAATCTTGTGGAAGATCTTATTCAAATATCTCTAAGGTTTTGGCTATTGGGAAATTTCCCAAATTCGCCTTTGGGTAATCAAGGTTTAGCTGGATTTTGTCGGGAAAATGGAAAGGGGAGAGATCCCACAGAAGTCCGAGAGAAATTTCTTCAGCAATTTCT
Organism: Penaeus monodon; assembly: GCF_015228065.2. Taxonomy (NCBI): domain Eukaryota; kingdom Metazoa; phylum Arthropoda; class Malacostraca; order Decapoda; family Penaeidae; genus Penaeus; species Penaeus monodon. The sequence continues at coordinate 1,814 of NW_023658552.1, read as the reverse complement.
AAATCCGGGGATCAATGCAATTTATACAGATGGTTCGAAATCTGAAAACGGCGTGGGTTTGCGCAGTGAGCAAAAAAAGATGCACGGCAGTCTTTCTCTAGCAGCTTTTGATCTTTACTGCGATTCAGACATCCTTGCAGCAGTTAAATGACTAGAGTCTTAGAACCCTTCTTTTGTAATACATTGTACCTCGTAGTGCCTTTTCAAAATAAAAGCTTAAAAACCCTCACATCCTATGAGGGAGTCAGATTTTTGGGTTGCCTGTTCAAAACGTAAAAAAATAACTCATTTGGGGGCCAGCCATGTTGGTACGTGGGAATGAGCGACTGATCGAAGGAAAAAGGGAGCTGCCTCGCCCTTGGATGCTCGTTTTCCTCTCCCCCCACCCACCTGAAACCCAGCATCAAAATTTTTCCTTTTGTGATAATGGAGGAACAATGGAGGGATACCTCCAGAAACAAACTGGAGACTTTGAGATGACCTTGGCAGTTGGGGGGACTAACATCCATCCCAACCAAAATGGAAATTGTATTTAAAAAGACTAAGAAAACAGGGACACAAGACTGACTCAGGGCAAAAGATGGGTAAAAAGAAGCACTTTGGAAGATCCAAGAGGCCATTTAAAGATCGCACATTTTGGGAAAATTTTGGAAAATTCTCAACCAAAGACGTTTTATTGTCTCCCCCATACACTGAAAAATTATTGGGGGAAGATTTTTGACATAGAGGGTCTTTTTTAATTTTCCTTTGGGGGCTAAAATTTTCAAAAAAAATTTAATTATGCAAATTTTTATGCAATGATTTTTTGAATTAGGCAAAATTTATGTTTTTTATTTTTAATATATTTATTTTTATTTTTAAGATATTTTTTGATAGATTTTTTAAAATTTTAACATTTTAATATTTTTTAGTTAAAAAAGGTATTCCCCCTAATTTTCCTTAGCTGTTGCGCGGAAAATAATTTTTTAAAAAACAAACAAACTCCACCACCTGCTCTGCAAGTGATGGAGAAAATGGTAAACTTCAGCTTTACAGGCTCTAGAAAAGGAAAACATGTTACCCCAATCAAAATGGAACGACACCCAATTTATTCTTCAGAGGACGGCAGAAAACCCAAAAACTTGCCTTTTTTGCGCAAAAAGATGGCTCCTTTGCAGCTTTTCCATAAGGGGCCCCAGGGAGTGACATATTCTATACCCAAAATATTCACTTCCAGAGACTCCCAAAAGTTTCCCCTTGGACTTTACAAAAGATTATAGGGAGCGCACAGTGCCTCCAATGGGAAAAATTTATAAAACTCCTTTCAAAAACTTGCAAATGCTTCCCACCAGGAAAATTTCCCAAATTTTTCCCCACCCGCTGCATTGCAAACTTACGGGAAAAAGGTAAAATTCGGTTGAAGGCGGGTAGAAAAGGAAAAAAGGTTGACCCCCTATCAAAATGGGTTTTTAAAAATTGATATCGACCACAAAGCACTTGTGGGATGGAAACCCCTATACGAATTTCCTTGCACAGTGACGTCACAGATAGCGTCTTTTTTTGCCTGAAAGGTTACGATCTACTTGGAAACATGGCTACTCAGAAGCTGATGACATTGGTTTAAAGGGCTTACCTACCTTATACAAAACTTCTTGCTAACAGGAAAAATTTTTGGGGGGGAAAATAGTTTCTCAACCTGAAAAATCCCCTTAACCAAGGGGTTCTTAAGTGTGACCCCCTTTGCCATTCTATAAATGACATCATAAAGGTTTTCCAAGTGCTGTCTCAGTAATTTTTGTGGATGACTTTACACTTCATTTTTAATTTACATTGCT
>NW_023658551.1:0-23730 GCF_015228065.2 Penaeus monodon | reverse complement strand
CCCAAATGGTAGGACGGGGAGACCGGCAAAATCCGGTTGTCGACCCGGTTGTGCGAGCTGGGGCAGTTCATCATGCCAAAAGATAAGCACCATTCTTTCCTGCAGGAAAAAAAGGGAGCAAAAACATAGGGGGAAAAAGTGAGCCTCTCAAAAATGAACCCCGAGAAAAAGGGGGTCAAGATGGTCTACTTGGCTTCTCGTTTCTATGTGGGAGGTGATGCACACCCCCCAACAGGTCGTGGAGGTTTCCCGAATGTGAAGGGGAAGACCCCAACCCAGACAAGTCTGGGACATGAAAGTCCCCCAAACCTTCCCCTTGATCTGAGAAAACTGGGTACCTTCCTTTTAAAAGTAGGGCCCGATCCATTCGTGTTTCTTTTATGTTTCAATTTTCAAATGTGGGTCTGTAGCAAGGGCACACAACCCCGGGGTGTGCATTAAGGCCCCACAAAGAGGAAAAGGGGGAAAAAACCCAAAGTCCCAACTGTCCCAAAGAGGTAGCCTGGAGCCCGCTGCTCTGTCAGGAAAGAAGCGATCCTAAAGCGGCAAGGGGTTTGCTAAGCGCCCAGATTTTTGTTCCCCCCCCCCCCAGGCACCTAGTCTGGGGAAGAATAAAAGTAAAAAGGCCTCCCGACCCCCTAAGAGGGGAACTGCCCCCGCCAAAAACCGGAGACTCCGACAAACGGGCTTCCCCCAAGTGAAAAAGTGCAGAAGAACCACAGAAAAAAAGGTTAAAAACGCATCACAAAGTCCTCCCCAAAGCCGAAGACCTTCTCCTCGATGAGGAGGAATGTCGGCCCTTTTTTAACTGCTGTATCACAGCAGGGGAAACTTTTGGAAAGGGACGAGTAAGGGGCCCGGAAGGGCAGTCACGGTCCCCATGAGACAATGAAAAGGACTGTCGCACCCTAAAGGGAAGGAAGGGGAAAAGGGGCCCAAAACCCAGCCCCATCCCCCCCTCCCCCCAGGACGAGACTCCCCCCCCCCACCCAACCCAGGCCTGCCCTCACGGCAGAGCCAAACCCGGGTGTTTCAGTGCTAGAGCCAAAATCAGAACAAGGCCCTTTGCCCAGCAAAGCCACCCAAATCCAGAAGCACCCTGGTAGAAAAAGCCCGAAAAAAACAAAGTCAGAGCTCCAAAGGCTCTTCCCCCCCAGTGGACCCAGGGTAGCCTGACAGCCAAAGGGAAGACCTTTCAACCAGCAAGGATTCGCAATGGAGTTGTCAGACTCCCAAAAATGTCAATCCGAAATAGACGATGTCTCTGGTGTAACTATCTCTGTAACATCAGGCTCGCAACAAACATTTGAAGGAAAAACTAGGCTTCTCCAAAGGAGTGCCATCCTCCACCAATAGTGCGATCAAGGAGCTCCCCGGAGACATTAACAGGGAACCTTTTGCTTCTCAGGGTATATGTCCTATGCGCCCTGTGCTATGGGAAGCGAGGCCCGACACCCCTTTTCAGAGCGACAATTCCCTGTTTGCAAAGGCCCATGCACCGCATGTGGGGAAGATGTTTAACTCTTGCCGTGAGTGATGATGATGATGTGAGTGGTCTTGGTCGAGTGATGCAACGAAATTTAAATGATTTTTTGTGAGATTAGGTTTTTGGTCTTTGGATTCACCTATCGAAACTTTTTTGATTTTTCAAAAATTTTTCCTAAAGTTTCGAGTAGACTAAAAGGGAAACCTACGGCAGTCAGGTCTTTTTTGGCTTTGGAAGAGGGCCCTAAACATCTTAAATGGAAAAAGAAAAGTGGTAGTGAGAGAGGGATTGTAAAAATCGTCAAAATTGTATGAGGTTTCAGAAAAGGGGATAAGAGCTCGTATCCGATCGTGAGGAGCCCGGAGCCTTACGAAAACCCCTTTTTTTTCTCTTTTTCTTCCCACACGAGATGGGGGCTTTTTAGTCGCAGGGTCGTCCAGCCTATCCAGACGGGTAAATTGGGTTGGGTTTCTACCCTGTTTCTTTATCCAGGTATCAATTTTTCAATTCGCAAAAAACAGTGGATGAGGAGGGTGAAGGTGAAAACTTTGTCCATGTCTTCAAAATGTTGATAACACCACACGATCTGAAACTTTTACTTATATTGAACGAGATGGGAGAAGGGGGGTAGTTTTACTACTTTTATTTGACAAATTTTTTAACCAAAATTCCAGCATTAGAATTCTGTTCTTTTTTAAATAAATCATCCAATATTTGTGTCGATCGTTATAAAGATACCATACAGTCTTTTTAGAAAGAAAAGCCCCATCGAACAGGTTTAATCTGTTTAAATTTTGAGAAAATGATTCATAATGATTGGGGCCACTCCTTCTCTATTAGGGGGGGCACTTTTAATCAACGTCAAATGGGGTCTCCTGTAGTATTCACAAATCTCCCCTTTATAACCCACACTAAAAATACAATTATAAGGGGGTTACGATGATCTATTTTAGCTTAGAGGTAACTGAGAGAAGGGTAATATCAAAAAAATTGTAATCTTTCACCTGATAATTGAATTTAAATCATTTAAAATTTTACACTTAAACCTAATTGACCAGATGTCCACTTCACATAAGGTTGGGGGTTAAACTGTCCTTCTCTTATGTTTCCTCCCTTTAATCCTTTTTCTTATAGACAAATTTCTTTTAATTTTTACGTATCAGTTTAGAGGACTCCTCTCTCCAAGGAATTCATGAAGCAAACAAAAAACAAAAGGGGAAAACGAAAAAAAAAAAATTCCCCCCAAAAAGAAACAATTTTTCTATTTTAATTAAAAAAATAAAAGATTCAATATAAAATGATTTCTTGACAAAAACAAAATTTTGTAATTTATCCTTTTAAACGATTGAGAGTTTTTAAATTTATGCATTTTATTTTTTTATGAAAACCCTCTTTAGCATAATAGCATTAATTTTTTAAAATTTTAATAACACTTTCTCCTTAAGGGTTTTTAAAATCCTCAATAATACGAGAGAAACTCTGAATGTATCCAGGTGCCCGTGTCAGGCCCACTAGCTGTGAAGAAGATGTCTATTACCATGATTTTCCAATTTTGTTCTCACATGATTACTTTGTGTAGTTCTGTAATCAGATCTATAGTATTTTATAATCTTATTATTGATATTAGTACGCTGAGTGTTCTTTCTTACTTCTGGTTATTTAAAGAATTTTACTAACAATCTTTCGGGCATTTACCAAGGGCGAGGACACTCAAACAGTTTTACTGTTGTATCTCAACGTCGAGCAGTTACAATGTTTTGTAATCTCCTCCGAGGCCAATACTCGCAATTAAAATAGCCGCCATGTATGACGTCACACATTGTAAAAGTACCCTTGTAAGTTACAACTGCTCGGGAGCTCTTGTAAGGGTTTCAAACCGGATATGCGATTGTTTTATGTCTCGATTGCTAGTCGTCCATAACTTATATAGCCTTTATCTGACCACACACTGCCGATTATTTATTTCATACACCGAAAAATTCTAGATATTCATTGTTTTCTTTGCCTTCCTTGCTTAATTATTGTGATTTAAACATATTGCAACTAAGTGCCAACAGTGGTTGCCAGACGACAACAACATGTAGTTTGGGAGCTGCGTAATCTTCATGATCAGCTTTACACCGTGAAGACATTTGGATCCTTTGCATGTTAATGATAACCGGGACAGACTAAACGAATTTAGAAAAACGAATGTATATGGAAAACGAAGTCTTCTGCAAGTGAATGTCAGTGTCTTCCTGTGTTCTGGAAGTGGAATGTTCCAGTGTTTTCAATTTCTGAAAGCGATGTCAGTGTTTCTAGTGCTCTAGAGCGAATGTCGTGTTCCAGTATTCAGAAAGGGGAATATCAGTCTTTTTCAGTGTTTCTATAAATGGAAATTTCTGTGTTTCCTGTGTTCTGGTAGCAGAATGTCAGTGTTTCCAGTGTTCTGAAACCGGAATGTCAGTGTTTCCCCATTGTTCTGAAAGCGCATGTCAGTGTTTTCCAGTGTTTTGAAAGTTGAATGTCAGTGTTTACTGTGTTTCTACAAATTATGTCAGTGGTTTCAGTGTCGAACTAATGGAATATCATTTGCTTCAAAGTGTTTCTACAAATGTCAGTGTTTCCAATATTCTGAAGCGGAATGTCAATGGTTCCAGCATTCTATAAAAAAAAAAACAAATGGAAATGTCAGTGTTTTCCTGTGTCTGAAAACGGAATGCCAGATTTCCAGTGTTCGCAAAACGGAATGTCAGTGTTTTTCCAGTGTTTCGAAAGTGGAATGTCATTGTTTCGTGTTCTGAAAGCGAATGTCAAGTGTTGCCAGTGTTCTTACAAATGGAATACAGTGTTTTTCCAGTGTTCTGAAAGGGCAATGTCAATGTTTTCCAGTCAAGGATAATGTCAGTGTTTCAGTGCTCTGAGAGTGGGCATGTCAGTGTTTCCCAGTATTCCGAAAGTGGAATGTCCATTATTTCCAGTGTTATGAAAGCGAATGTCAGGTTTCCAGTGCTCTGTAGGCAGAATGGTCAGTGTATCCAGAGTGCTCTGAGAGCGGATTGTCAGTGTTTTTTCTAGTGTTCAGAAGTTGGAATGGGTCATTGTTTCCAGTGTTCTGAAATGGGAATGTCAGTGTTTTCCTGTGTTCCTGGAAGCGAATGGCGTGTTCCAGTGTTCTGAAAGTGGAATCTCAGTGTTTCCAGTTTCTGAAACCGTAATGTCAGTGTTTCCTCTGTCCTACAAATGGAATGCCATGTTTCCAGTGTTCTAAAAGCGGATGTCAGTATTTCCAGTTGTTTCTACAAATGGAATGTCATGTTTTTCCCAGTGTTCTGAAGCGGAATGTCAGTGTTCTATTGTTCTACGAATGGATTGTCAGTGGTTTCACAAGATGGTTCCTGAAAGCGGAATGATTGTTTCCAGTGTTCTTACAATGAAAATGTCAGTGTTTTCCAGTGCTCTGATAGTTTATGTCAGTGTTTCCATCCAGTATTCGAAAGTGGAATATCAGTCTTTCCAGTATGTTAAAGTGAAATTTCAGTGTTTCCTGTGTTCTGCAAGCAGATGGCAGTGTTTCCATGTTGCTCTGAGACCTGAATGTCAGTCTTTCCGTATTCGAAAGTATATGTCAGTGTTTCAGTGTTCTGAAAGGCGGTGTCATGTTTTCCCAGTGTTCTGAAACCGGATGTTCAGTGTTTCCAGGTGTTCTGAAACAGGGGGGGGGGGGAAAGTCAGTGTTTCCAGTGTTCAGAAAAAGCGGAATTAAATGTTCCCGATGTTCTAACAAATGAATGTAGTGTTTTCACTGTTCATACTATTGCAATTTTATGTTTCAGTGTTTTCTACAAATACGAATGTCAGTATTTCCCATGTGTTCTGAAAGCGGATGTCAGTGTTTCCAGTGTTGCTGAAAGCAGAATTTCAGTGTTTCAGTGCTGTGAAAGCGGAATGTCAGTGTTTCCAGTTTTCTATAAATGATGCCAGTGTTTCAGTGTTCGAGAAAAAAGAATGTCAGTGTTTTCTAGTACTCTGGATGCGACTATCAGTGTTTCCATTGTCAGAAAGCGGAATGTAAGTGTTTTCATATTCTACAATGGGAATGTTCAGTGTTTCCTGTGTGTCTGAAAGCGGAATGCCAGTTTTCCAGTGTTCTGAAAGCGTAATCTCAGTGTTTTCCAGTATTCTGGAAGCAGAATTCAGTGTTCCCAGTGTTCCGAAAGCAGAATGTCAGTGTTTCTAGTGGTTTCGAATGAATGTCAGGTTTTCAACACTGTTCTGAAAGCGGAATGTCCAGTGTTTTCCAGTCAAGGAGAATGTCAGGGTTTTCCGTGCTCTTGAAAGTGGATATTAGTGTTTCAGTATTCCTGGAAGCAGAATGTCGTGTTCCAGTGTTATAAAAGCGGAAATGTCCATTGTTTCCAGTGTTTCTGTAGGTCAGAATGTCAGTGTTCCATTGCTCTGAGAGCGAATGTCAGTGTTCCAGTGTTCTGTAGCCAGAATGGTCAGTGTTTCAGTGCTCTGAGAGCGGAATGTCATTGTTTCCAGTGTTTTCAGAAGTTGTAATGTCCTGGTTTTCCGTGTTCTGATAGTAGAATGCCGGTGTTTTCCTGTGTTCTGGAAGCATAATGTCATGTGTTTCCAGTGTTTCTACAAGAGAATGTCTTGTTTCCAGTGCTCGCCCATTTGTCCCCCCTGGGGAGAGTGGGAATGTCAGTGATTCCAGTATTCCGAAAGTGAATGTCAGTGTTTCCAGTATTGGGAAAGTGAAATGTCAGTGTTTCCAGTGTTTCTGAAAGCGGATGTCGTGTTTCCAGTGGTTCTGAAAGCGGATTGTCAGTGTTTCCAGTATTCTGAAAAGCGGAAATGTCCAGTTTTTCCAGTGTTCTAACAAATGAAATGTCAGTGTTCCCTGTGTCTGAAAAGCAGAATGTCAGTGTTTCAGTGTTCCTACAAAGTGGGAATGTCATGTTTTTTGGTTCTGAAGGCGGAATGTCAGTGTTTCCAATGTTTCTAGCAATGTAATGTCAGTGGTTTTCCAGTGTTTCTAAAAATAGTTATGTCATGTTTCAAGTGTTCAGCAAGGAGAATGTTAGTGTGTCCAGTGTTGATAGTGGAATATCAGTGTTTCAATTATTCCAAAAGAGAATTTTTTCAGTGTTACCAAGTGTTGTTGAAAGTGATTGTCAGTGTTCCAGTATTCGGAATGGGAATGTTCAGGTTTCCTGTGTTCTGAAAGCGGAATTCCCCCCCCGTGTTTCCCAGTGTTTCCTAAAAAGCAGAATCGTTTTTTTTCCGTGCTCTGAAAAAACGGAATGTCAGTGTTTTTTCCCAGGTTCTCCAAAATGAAATGTCAGGTTTCCGTTTTTTCTGAAAAGGGGGAATGTCAGTGTTTCCGTCCCTGCAAGCAGGAAAATTTCAGTGTTTCCAGTGTTCAAAAAGGGCGGAATCCCCAGGGGTTTCCTGGTTCTGAAAGGCAAAATGTAGTTTTTTCCCCTGTTTTTCTCAAAGGGAAGTCTGTTTTCCAGTGTTCTGGAAACAGATGTCATTTTTTTCCCCCCATTTTCAAAAAGCGGAATGCGGGTTTTTTCAGTGCTCTGAGAGCTGAATGTCAGTTTTTCCGTATTGGGAATTGGGGAATGTCATGTTTCAGTTTTTTCTGAAAGCGGAAGCAGTGTTTTCCAATTTTTCAAAAAAAAAAGGGAAATTTGTCAGTGTTTTTCCAGTGTTCAAAAAAAGCGGAATTCAGTTTTTTCTGTGTTTTTTAAGGGGAGTTGTTTCTGGAAAACGAAGTCAGATTTTTCCCGTTTTCAAAAGGGGGATGTCGGTGTTACCAGTGCTCTGAGGGGGTTGGAATGTTAGTTTTTCCCCATATTAAAAAGTGGAATTTTCCGGTTTTTCCATTTGTAAGTGGAATGTCAGGTTTCTCAGTGTTGGGAAATTGGAAGGGGTCGTGTTTTTTTTTTCTGAAAAAAGGGGAAATGCCCAGTTTTCGAGTGGTCTGGAGCTGAATGTCAGTGTTTCTAGTTTTCGAAAAGGGGGAATCCCAGTGTTTTCCTTTGTTCTAAAAAAAGGGGACTTAGTCCCTTCCAGTGCCCCTGGGCAAAAAGTCATTTTTTCCAGGGTTTTAGAAAGTGGATGGGGGCAGTGTTTCCAGTATTGAAAACAAAGGAAGTCGGGTTTTCCAGTGTTCTGAAAAAACGGAATGGTTTTTTTTCCCGTTTTTTCTAGGTTTGAAGTCAATGTTTCCAGTTTTCGGGAAACAGAATGCACGTTTTTCCCCCAAGTGTTGGGGAAAGCGGAAATACATTGTTTTCCATTTGTTCTGAGAGTGGGAATTCAGTTTTTTCCAGATTCAAAAGGGGAATGTCAGTTTTTTCCAGTTTTGTGAAAAGGGAATGTCATTTTTCCAGGGTTTTCTAAAAAACAATGCAGGGGGTTTCCGTTTACTAAAAAAGTGGGGGTTTTCCCAGGTTTTGAAGCGGAAGTCATGTTCCCCCTTTTTTTTGAAACCGGGAAATGTTGTGTTTTCCGTGTTCGAAAGCGGAAGCCATTGTTTTCCAGTGTTTTTGGGAAACGAAGTCAGTTTTTCCGTGTCCCAATAAGCGGGTGTCTTTTTCCCAAATTTTAAAAAAGGGAATTTTCATTTTTTTCCGGGGTTTCAAAAAGGAATGCCCATTTTTTCCCTTTTTCTGAAAGGGAATTAAGTTTTTTTCCCCAGGGGGAAAATGATGTCGTGTTTCCGGTTAAAAAGGAATGTCAGTGTTTCCTGGTGTTCGAAAGGGAATGCAGTTTTTCATTTTTTCGGAAAAGAATGTCAGTTTTCCCAGTGTTCAAAGCGAATGTAAGGGTTTCCGTGTTCTAAAATGGAATGTCAGTTTTTTTCCATGTTTTCGAAAAGAAAATGTCAGTTTTTATGTTTTTGGGAAACAAAATTAAGGTTTCCAGTGTTTAGGCGATGTCGTTTCCAATTCAAAATGGAATGGGGGGGTTTTTTTTCCGTTTTAAAAGGGAATGCCAATGTTTCCTGTGTTCTGAAAGCAAAGCCCAGTTTTTTTCCCAGTTTCAAAAAGGGGAATGTCGTGTTTCCCTGTTCAAAAAGGGGAATGTCAGTTTTCCCGGTGTTCTGAAAAAGAATTCATTGTTCCAGTTTTTCTGAAACGAATTTTTTTCCAGTGGTTTTCCATGGCCTGAGAGTGGAATTCGTTTTCCGTAATTAAAAGTAGAATGTCAGTGTTTCCCCCTTTTTTTGAAAAAGAATGTCATTTTTTTCAGTGCTCGAAGCAAAGCCCAGTTTTTTTCCATTTTCGGAAATGGAATGCCCGGTTTCCCCAGTGTTTTCTGAAACGGAATTCAGTTTTTTTCCAGGGTTTTTTAGGAATGCAATTTTTTTCCCGTTTTTCTGGAAACAGAAGTCCGGTTTCAGTGTTTGAAACGGAAAATGTTTTCCCAGTGTCTAAATGGAAATGTCAGTTTTTTCCAGTGTTGAAAAGGAATGTCGTTTTTTCCTTTTTTGTAAAGGGGGAATGCCCAGTGTTTTCCTGTGTTCTGAAAAAAATGTCCAGTTTTTTTTTCCATTTTCGGGAAAGGGAATGGTTTTTTTCCAGTGTTTTTCGAAAAGAATGTCATTTTTCCCAGTTTCAAAAAACGGAATTCAGTGTTTTATTTTTCGGGGAAAAAAGAAAGGGTTTTTTTTGTCTAATTCCAGTGTTTTTTTTCCCCAAAGGAATGTCAGTTTTTTTTTGGAAAAGTAATTCTTTTAAACCCAAAGGGGGGAAGCGTTTTTCCCCTTTTGGGGGGAAAAGGGAATGCATTTTTTTTTCCAGTTTTGGAAAAAGAAGTCCGGGGTTTCCGTGTTCAAAAGCGGAATGTCATTTTTTTCCGGTGTTTTGGGAAAAGAATGTCAGTGTTTTCCGGTTTTTCGAAGCGAATGTAATTTTTTTCCCATTTTTCCAAAGGGAAGTCGTTTTCCAGTTTTTCTGAAGAAATTCATTTTTTTTTCCCCTTTTTGAAAGGATGCCCGTTTTTCCGGTTCTGAAAAAAAAATGTCAGGTTTTCCGGTTTCTAAACGGAATGAGTGCCCCCGGGGTTTTAAAATGGATGCCAGTTTTTTTTCCAGTTTTTCCCGAAAAACAAATGAAAGTTTTTTCAAGTTTTTTGGAAGCAAAAGGGTTAGGTTTCCAGTGTTGAAAACGGAATTCAGTGTTTTTCCAGTTTCTAAAAAGGGGAAGGGGTGGGTTTTCCCGTTTTTCAAAAGGAAAATGAAGTTTTTCCAGTGTTCGGGAAAGAGAAATGCCAGTGTTTTTTTTTTCCCGTGTTCTAAAAATAATGCCGGGTTTTTTTCCCCATTTCAAAAGGGAAAATTTCCCGTTTTTCCCCCAGTAAAAAGAAATGTCATTTCCCAGTTTCAAGGGGGGAATTTCCCCCAGGGTTTCCGATTGGAAAGGAAGTCGTTTCCCCCCTTTGTTTCAAAGGAATGCCCCATTTTTTTCCCCAGTGTTTGAAGCGAATTCAGTGTTTTGTTTTAAAAAAGGAATCCAGTTTTTTCCATTTTTTCCAAGGTTTAGCCCCGGGTTTTTCCAGTGTTCGGGAAGGAAGTCCAGGTTTTTCAGTGTTTGAAACCGGAATTCGTGTTTTCCCAGTTTTTAAGGGAATTTTCCGTTTTCCAGTTTTAAAAAGGGAAAAATGTCCCATTTTTTTTTCCATGTTCTAAAAAGGATGCCAGTTTTTTTCCTTTTTAAGAAAGGGTTTCATGTTTCCAGTTTCGGGAAAGGGGGAATGTCAGTTTTTTTCCAGTGTTCCGAAAAAAAAATGTATTTTTCCCAGTTTTTTCTAAAAGGAAATTTAATTTGGGTTTTAGTGTCTAAAAACGGAAAGCCCTTTTTCCCCAGTTTTTCAAAAAAATGTGGGTTTTTTTCCAGTATCTAAAGCGAAAAATCAGTGTTTTCCATTTTCTAAAGGGAATTAGTTTTTCCGTGTTTACAAATGGAATTCCCGTTTTTTCCCCCGTGTTCGAAAGGGGAAAAATGTCATGTTTTTTTTGGGAAAGCAAATGTCAGTGTTTCCAGGTTTTAAAAGGGGAATGTCAGGGTTTCCGTTTTTGGAAAGGGAATTTTATGTTTCCAGTGTCTAAAAGGGGAATGTCATTTTTCCCATTTTTCAGAAAAGGAAAATGTCATGTTTCCGGGTTTTTTTCGGGAAGCAATTTTATGTTTCCCATGTCAAAAGGGGAAAAAGTAAAGTGTTTTTCCAGTTTTCTAAAAAGGGAAAAGGGTTTTAGGTTTTTTTCCTGTTCTGAAAAGGAAGGGGGGGGGGGAAAAAAAATTTTTTATGGTTTCCGTTTCAAAAAAGCGGAATACAGTTTTCCCCAGTTTTCTAAGAGGAATTAGTGTTTCCCCCTTTTTTTCCCAAAAGGAATTTTCAGGTTTTCCCCGGTTCGAAAGGGAAGGGGTCAGTGTTTCCTGTTTCGAAAGCGAATGTAGTTTTTCCAATTTTGGAAAAGAATTCCCCAGTTTTCCCCAGGTTTCAGAAAACGAATGTAAGTTTTTCCAGTTTTTTCTAAAAGGAAATTGTCTTTTTTTCCATTTTCAAAAAAACGGGAAATGTATTGTTTTTTAGTGTTTAACAAAAATGGAATGTTCAGGGGTTTTTTTCCAGTTTCTAAAGGAAAAGGTGGGTTTTCGGGTTTTTAAAAAGGGAATGTAAAATTTTTTCCGTGTTTCTAAAGGAAATGCAGTTTTTTCCAGTGTTTTTTTAAAAGGGAAAGTCAGTTTTTCCCATTTTCGAAGGAATGTAAAGGTTTTTTTGGTGTTTTTAAAAAAATGAAAAAGGGGTTTTGTCAAGGTTTAGTGTTTCCCAATTGGAAGAAATTTTTTTTCCAGTGTCTGGGTAAATTCGAAAAAAATGTCAGTTTTCCGTGTTCTGAAAGCAATTTGTCAGTGTTCAGTGTCTGAAACAATGATTTTTTTCCAGTGTTTACAAGGGTTTCAGTTTTTTTCCCACTAAAAAGCGAATTCAGTGTTTCCAGTTTTTCTGAAGGGGAAAATTTTCAGTGTTTCCATGCTCTACAAAGGGGAAAAGGGTCTTTTTCCCAGTGTTTAAGGGAATTCAGTGTTTCTGTTCTGAAAAATGTTCATTTTTTTTTCGTGTTTTGAAAGGGATGTTAGTGTTTCCAGTTTCAAGGGGAAATTTCAGTTTTTTTTCCATTTTTTTTAAAAGGAATGTAGTTTTTTTCCTGTGTTCAAACGGAATGTCTGTTTCCCATTTTTTTTCAAAGGAAAACGATTGTCGGGGTTTTTCCGTTTTTTTCAAAAAGGCGGAATGTCAGTTTTTCCAGTGTTCTGAAACAAAATGTCAGGTTTTTCCAGGGGTTCGAAAGCGATGTAATTTCCAGTGTTCTCCCAAAATGGAATGTCGGGTTTTCCCAAATTTTTTCAAAAACGGAATGTCTTTTCTAGTTCGGGAAAAGAAAAAATTTTTTGTTTTTTTTCCAGTTTTCAGAAAGCGGAATTCGTGGTTTCCAGTATTTCAAAGGGGAATGGTGGGTTTCCTGTGTTCTAAAAGGAAAATCCCCTTTTTCCTTGTTCGAAAGCGGAATGCAGTTTTTCCGTGTTCTGGAAAGCAAAGGTTTTCAAAGTGTTTTTTTCCGGGTTTTTTAGAAAGGGGGGGAATGTAAGTTTTTCCGTGTTCTAAAAAATGGAATTCGGGTTTTTTTTCCCAGTTTTTCGAAAAGGAATGTGTGTTTCCTTTTCGGAAAAAAAATTTTTTTTTAGTTTTCCAGTTTTCAAAAGGGGTTGGGGAAATCCTTTTCGAAAAAAAAAAGGGTCCGTTTTGTTTCGAAAGCAAATTTGCAGTTTTTCCCCGGTGTTCTGAACGCGGAAATTTTTTCGTTTAAAAATTCGGTTTTTTCTTTAAAGGGGAAAAGGTGTTTTTCCCGGGTGTTTCAAATAGAAATTCAGGGGTTTTTCCAGTTTTTCTAAAAGGGTGGTTTGTTTCATGGTTCCCATTTTGGTCCCTAAAAAAGGGTCATTTTCCAGTGTTTTTGAAAAAAAATTCCCCAGTTTTCAGTTTCCCTTGAAGGGAAGTCATTTTTTTCCAGGGGTTTTAAAATGGAAGTCAGGTTTTTGCCCTGTTCAAGGGGAAACAGGTTTCCTTTGGGTTCTGAAAGGGGAAATGTCAGTTTTTTTTCCAGGGTTTAAAGGGGGAAGTAGTGTTTCAGTGTTCTAAAAGGAATTCAGTGTTTTTCGGGGGTGTTTTTTTGGGAAAAGGAATTTCCGGTTTTCAAAATGGTTTTTTTCAAACGAATTTCAGTTTTTTCCAGTGTTCTGAAAAAAATGTCAGTGTTTTCCAGTGTTCTAAAAAAGGGAATGTAGGGTTTCCATTTGCCCGGAAACTTTTTCTTTTTTTAAAAAAGTTGTGTTTTCAGTGTTCAAAAGGGGAATTCGTTTTTTTCCCAGTGTTCTAAAAACGGAATGTCAGTTTTTCAGGTTCTGAAGCAAATGTGTGTTTCCTTGCCAAAACAAATGTAGGTTTCATTTTTTCTACAAATGGAAGGGAAATGTTCCAGTGTTTAAAAAACGGAATGTCTTTGTTTTAGGTTCTGGAAAAGGGAATGTCCATTTTTTTTTAAAATTTGTTTTTTTTTTCTAAAAGAAAAATGTTTCCCAGTTTTCCGAAAGCGGAATGTCCAGTTTTTTTTTCCAGTGTTCTAAAGGGAAAATGTCCCAGTTTTTTCCCAGTTTTTTTTTCTGAGAACGGAAGTCAGTGTTTCCAGTGCCCTCAAAAAACCCCAAAGTGTTTCCAGTGTTCAGAAACGGATGTTAAAGTTTTGTTTTTTTCTGAAAACCCCAGTCCAGTGTTTTCCGTGTTTCTAAGCGGAATGTAAATGTTTTTTTTTAAAAAAATTTTTTTTTTTTCGCGTTTTTCCGGTCTAAAAGAATGTCGTGGGTTTCCAGTTTTTCAGAAAGGGAATTGGGGTTTCCAGTGCTCTGAGAGTAAAAGGGGTTTAGTGTTTCCAGTTTCCAAAAGTGGAATGTCACTGTTTCCAGTTTTAAAAAGGGAAGGGGTCAGTGGTTTCAGTGTTCTGAGGGAATGTAGTGTTTCATTTTCAAAAGGAAAAATGTCAGTTTTTTTCCAGTTTAAAAAAGGGAAAATGTCATTTTTTTCCATGTTTAAAAGAGAAAAGTAAAGTGTTTTTCCCTTGTTTCAAAATGGAAATTCAGTTTTTCCTTTTAAAAAAAAAAAAAAAGGGGAATGTCATGTTTCCAGTTTTTTGGTAAGGGGGGAATGTCCCAGTGTTTCCATTGGATGTCATTTTCCGTTTGGGAAAAGGGGAATTTTTCATTTGTTTTTTCCAGTTTCGAAAGGGGGAAGGTTTTTCAGTTTCTAAAAAAAGGAAAATTTTGGGTTTTTTGTTTCTAAAAAGGGAAAATTTCAGTTTTTTCCAGTTTTCTGAAGCAAATTTTTATTTTTTTTCCATTTTTTTTAGAAAGGGGAAGCGTGTTTCCGTTTCTCAAATGGAAGGGTGGTTTCCGTTTTTCTAAAAAGCGGAATGCAGTTTTCCAGTTTTTCCTGGGCGAATGTCCTTTTTTCCATGTTGGGGGAAAGGGAATGTCAGTTTTTTCCTTTTTTGAAAAAAAAATGCCCCTTGTTTTTTTTTCCAGTGTTTTTTTGAAAGCGAATGCCAGTTTTTTTCCAGTAAAAGGGGGAAAATTCCCCCACCGTGCCCCCCCCTGAAGGGGGAATTCAGTGTTTTCCAGTATTGGGAAAGGGGAAAATGGGGGGGGGTTTCCGGTTTTGAAAAAGAATGTAGGGGTTTTTTTAGTGTTGAAGCGAATGTCAGTTTTTCCCCAGTTTAAAAAGTGGAATGAAATTTTTTTTCCAGTGTTTGAAAAAGGGGGATTTTCCCCCTCCGTGTTTGGAAAGCGAAGCGTTTTTTTCCATTTTTGAAGTGGAGGGCCAGTTTTTTCCAGTATTCAAAAGGGAATGTCATTTTTTTCCAGTTTTTTTAAAAAGGGAAGGGGTCAGTGTTTTTTTCCAGTGTTTCAGGTTGAAGTAAAATGTTTTTCCAGTGTTCTGAAAAGAATGCCCCTTTTCCGTGTTTGTAAGCAAAATTCATTTTTTTTTCCCCAGTGTTTCTAAAAGGGGAATGTCTTTTTTTTCCGTTTTCCAAGGGGAAGGGCATTTTTTTTATGTTTGAAGGGAAAAAATTCAGTTTTTTTCCGTTTTTCGGGGAAAAGCAAAGTTTCCAGGTTTTTCCCGGGAATTTTAATTTCCCAGTTTTTTTTTCCAGTGTTCTAAAAAGGAAATGTCAGTGTTCCCATGTTTCTGAAGCAAAAAGTCAGTTTTTTCGAGTTTTTAAAAGGGGAAGGTCGGGGTTTTTTCCATTTTGTTTCTCCCCAAAAGGAATGGCAGGTTCCAGTTTCAAAAAGAAAAAAAAAAAAAAAAAAAAAAAAAAACAAAAAAAAAAAAAAAAAAAAAAAAAAAAAACCAAAAAAAAAAAAAAAAAAAAAAAAAAAAAAAAAAAAAAAAGTGGAAGCCCCAGTTTTTCCTTTTTTAAAAGCGGAATTCAGTTTTTTTTCCCTTTTTTTCCCTAAAAAGGGGGGAATGCCAGTGTTTCCTGTTTTCTGGAAGCCGAATGTCAGTGTTTCCAGTTTTTCAGAAAGGGGAATGTCGGTGTTACCATGCTCTGAGAGGGGAAAATGTCAGTTTTTCCCCAGTATCCCAAAAGGGGAATGTCATTTTTTAAATTTTTTTTGGAAAGTAATGTCCAGTTTTTTTCCCGTATTCGGAAAAGGGAAGCAGTGTTTCCCCCTATTCGGAAGTGGAAGTCCATTTTTTTCCTGTTCTAAAAGCGGAATGTCGTTTTTTCAGTGTTTTGAAAGCAAAAATGTCAGGTTTCCAGGGGTTGAAAGCAGAAGCAAGGGTTTTTTCCAGTGTTTAAAAAATGGAAGTCAGTTTTCCATGTTTTCTGAAAATGGAATGTCAGGTTTCTAGGGTTCGGGAAAGGGGAAAATGTCAGTTTTTTCCGTGTTTCAAAAGCGGAAAATGTCATGGTTTCCAGTTTTTTACAAAGGGGAAATGGTATTTTTTCCGGGGTTCTGAAAGCGGAATGCCCATTTGTTTCCTTTTTTTTTCTGAAAGGGGAAATGTCAGTTTTTTCCCAGTGTTCTGAAAACAGAATGTCAGTTTTTTCCATGTTTGAAAACCGAATTCATTTTGGTTTCCAATGCTCTACAAGCAGAACGTCAGGGGGTTTTTTTTCCTTTTTTCAAAAAGGGGAATGTCAGTGTTTCCAGTTTTCTAAAAAAGGGGAATGTCGTGTTTCCTGGTTCGGAAGCGGAAGGGTCAGGTTTTCCAGTATTCTAAAATGGAATGGTAGGTTTCCTGGTTTTTGAAAGCGGAATATCAGGGTTTTTCCCATGCTCTAAAAAGGGAGTCATGTTTCCAGTGTTCTAAAAAATGAAATATCCTTTTTCCCGTTTTTCCTGAAAAACCCTGTCGTTTTTCCCCCAAATGCTCTACAAGCGAACGTCAGTTTTTTTCCATTGTTCAGAAAGCGGAATTTCAGTGTTTCCAGTTTTCCCCTACAAAAGGAAATGTCATTTTTTTCCTGTGTTCTGAAAGCGGAATGCCCCCAGTTTTTTTCCCTGTGTTCTAAAAGCGGAATGTCAGTTTTTTTCCAGTTTTTCTGGAAACAGAATGCAGTTTTTCCCCGTGTTCAGAAAGGGATTTTGGGGTTTTTACCAGTGCCTGAGAGTGGAATGGGGTTTCCAGTGTTCTGGAAAAAAAAATGTCTTTTTTTTCCAGTGTTTTTTAAAAAGCGGAATTAAGTTTTTTTCCAGTTTCTGAAAGCAAATTAAGTGTTTCCAGTGTTCTACAAATGGAATGTCAGGGTTTCCTGTGTTCAAAAAAGGGGGTTTCAGTTTTTTCTAGTGTTTTTCTGGAACGAATGTTAGTGTTTTACAGTTTTTTCGAAACCCGGAAAATGCATTTTTCCAGTATTTACAATGGAATGGTAGGGGGATTCCTGTGTTCTGAAAGCGGAAGCCCCAATGTTTTCCTGTTTTTTCTGAAAGCGGAATGACAGTTTTTTAGTTTCGGAAGCAAAATGCGTTTTTCCAGTGTTACGAAAGGGGAAATGTCTGTTTTCCGGGTTTCTGCAAAGAATGTCCTTTTTTTTTTCCCAGTTTTTTTGAAAGCAAAATGGGCCCCGTGTTTCCCCAGTCAAGGGAGAATGTCAGTTTTTCCCAGTGTTTCTGAGAGTGGAATCTCATGTTTCCAGTATTAAAAAAAAAGTGGAAGCCCAGTTTTTTTCCAGGGTTTTGAAAAAGGGGGAATGTCAGTGTTTTCTGTGTTCTGAAGAAGAATGTCATTTTTTCGATGTTTCCGAGAGCTGAATGTCATTTTTTTCCTAGTTTTTCGAAAAGTGGAATGCCTGTTTCCAGTTTTCTGAAAACGAATTCATTTTTTCCCCAGTGCTCTGGAAGTAGAATGTCATTTTTTTTTTCCCGTTTTTTCAGAAAGTGGATGGCGGCATTTTGGTTTCCAGTATTTACAATGAAAGTCTTTTTTCCAGTGTTTCTGAAAGTGGAATGCGTTTTTCTAGTGTTTTTAAAAAGGGGAAATGTCAGTGTTTCCAGTGTTCTAAGTGAAATCATGTTTCGAGGTTTTTTGTAAAAACGGAAAATCAGGTTTCCATTTCTCTGAGAGGGGAATGTCAAATTTTTTTTCCAGTATTCCAAAATGGAAGTCATTTTTTTCCAGTGTTTGTGAAAAAAATGTCAGTGTTTCGTGTTCGGGAAAGGCACAATATCATGTTTCCAGTATTCGAAAAGGGAATGTCAGTTTTTCCAGTTTTCGAAAAGGGAAATGTCCCATTTTTTCCGTTTTTCAAAAAGGGGAAAATATCATGTTTTCCCCCCAGGTTTGAAACGGAATGCCAGTTTTTTGGGTTTTTTTTAAAATGGAATGGTCAGTGTTTCCCAGTTTTTTTGCAAGGAAAATGTCGTTTTTTTCCAGTTTTTTCAAAAAAGGGGAAATATCGTTTTTTCCCCAGTGTTTGCAAATGGAATGCCAGTTTTTTCAGTTTTTTTTAAAAGCGGAAATACGTTTTTTTCCAGTTTCTAAAAAGCGGTCCTTTTTTCCCGTGTTCTACAAAGGAAAATGCCCATGTTTCCGTTTCTGAAAGCGATATGTCATGTTTTTAGTGCTTGGAGCAAATGCCCTTTTTTTCCAGTCTTCAAAAAAGGGGAAATTTTCAGGGGTTTCCAGTATTCTACAAATGGAATGTCGTGTTTCCTGTTTCTGAAAGTGGAATGTCAGTGTTTTCCAGTTTTTCTAAAAGTGGAATTTCTTTTTCCAGTTTTTTCTGGAAGCAATGTCAGTGTTTCCAGTTTTCGAAAGCGTAATGTCGGGTTTTTTTCCCAGTGGCCCTGATAGGGGAATGTCGGTTTTTTTTTCCATTTTTTAAAAATTTGGGAATGTCAGTTTTTTCCGGTTGTAAAGTGGTTTTTCCCTTTTTTTTCCCTGTGTTCTGGAAGCACAATGTCAGGTTTCCAGTGCTCTGGGCTGAATGTCAGTGTTCCATTATTGGGGTAGGGGGAATTCAGTTTTTTCGAGTGCTTAAAAGGGGGGGGATGTCATTTTTCCAGGGTTTCTAAAAAGCGGGGAATTTTTTAATGTTTCCAGTTTCTGAAAGGGGCAGAAGTCAGTGTCTCCGGGTGTTCGAAAATAATGATAAGAAATAAAAAAAAATAATAATAAAAATAATAAAAATAATAATAAAATAATGATGATGATTCAAAATAATAAAAAAAATAATGAAAATAATAATAAAATAATATAATAATAAAAATAAAATTAAACAATGAAAATAATTGGCAAAAAAAAAAGTTTTGCCCTTTTTTTCGACTTCTGGGAATTTTTTTTTTCTTTTTTTCCTTTTTTTTTAAAATTAAGCGATTACTGTTTTTTTAAATCATTATTATCTCGTTATCATGATTAAATTTTTTCATAATTTCATTTTTATAAACATTATCATCATTATTATCCTTTTTTATCTTTTCATTATTGCAATATTATCATAAATACATCTATTATCATTATTATTTCAATTTGCAGTTAAAAACGACAACATTTAAAAAATAACAAAAAAAATAAAAATAATAACGATTTTTAATAATTATTCATAACATTATTTTTAATTTGATATTTTTTTTTTTTTTTTCATTTTTATGCAAAATAGAAGTAAAATAAGATAATTTTAAAAACAAGAGTAAAATAATAACAATAGTAAAAAATTTTTTAATTTTCTTTTAAAATTTTATTATTGTTATTTTACAGTTACAATACTTTTTTCATGTAATAATATAATTTAAAAATAAATATTTTTTTAAAATAATAATAATAAAATAAAAAATTTAATAATAAAAATAATAAAAATTTAAAAATTAATAAAATAATAATGATAATAACAATGATAATGTAAAATATAAATTAGGAAAAAATTTAAAATAATAAAAATTGCCAAACTCATCTTTGAATCGAAAAAGCGGCATTTTTTTTGTATAATCTCAATAGGCCGCTTTTTGGGCTTTGGGGGATTTTTTTTATCGGTTTTTGTCTCGATTTTGCCGGTTTCTCGACTTTTTGCGATTTTTCCCTTTTTTTTTAATAAATGGAAAAATATTACTGAATTATCATCATTATTATCATCATTTTTCATCATCACTCTCATCAAACATTCTCATGGGTCATTATCATAATTATCATCTTATTTGTCATCATTATCATCGTTTATTACAATTATTATCATCATTATCATCATTATTATCATTATTATTGTTAATTATTGCAGTTTCTATATGCTTTTTTGTAATCATACAAATACTAAAAACAACAAAAAATAATAACAAAAAATGATAATAACAATATTAAACGATTTTAATAGTTTTTTTATATCATATATATGAATAGCTCATATATGGATTATATATATTATATATATATATATATATATAATTATATATTATATTTTATATATATTATATATATAATATTAATTTAGGGGTAGATAAATAAATATATATGTTGTGTGGGTGTATAGATAGATAGATAGATAGATAGATAAAAAAAGATGATAAAACCAAAATTATAATAGCAGTAGATGGGATTACATAGATCAATCACACACACACGGGACCACACATCCCAACCCCACCCCACACACAATATTACAAAACATATATATATATAATTTTTTATTATATAGTTTATATTTTTAAATTATATATATATATATATATATATTATATAATATATAAAAAAATTTATTTTATACTAATAATATTTTTAATATAAAAATATTTTAATAAATTAATTATATTAATATATTTTGGTGTAAAATATATTTTTATGTATATTTTTATATATTTAATATATAAATATAATATTATATTTCTTATTAATACAATTATATAATATAATAATTTTATAAATTTTAAAATTTATATTTATAATTTTAAACAAATGTTATATATATATATATATAATATTAAAATTTTAAAAATTAATATAAAATTTTATATATTAATCTTTTATGTTAAAAATAATTACAAATTACTTTTTAATTATATAAAATTATAAATATTCCCATATATTTTTTTTTATTTTATTCTTATTTTTTAAAATTATATATCTAAAAATTTTTGGCATTTAAATATAATATAAAATATATTATATTTTATATTATATATATATATGAAAAAAAGTAAAATTTTAATAATTTATATTAAAAAGTTATGTATTTTGTATACTTTCTCATATATTTTAATTTATATATGCCTAATAAATATATATTTTTTATTAAATTATAAAATATATTTATAATGATAGGATAGTAGATAGATAGATAGATAGTGGTTAGATAGATAGATAGATAGAATAATGATAGATAAATAAAAATTTTTAAATTATAGTATTATATATATATAATATAATAATATTATATATATTTTTTGTGTGTGTGTGTTGTGTTGGGGGGTGTGTGGGGGTGTGTGTGTGGTGTGTGTGTATAAACACCCACACCCCACACACATGCACCATACCAATTAAAGAAAAACCCACCACACCCAACCCCAACCAAAACACACACACACACACCACAACCCCACACCCCATAAAATTTTTATATTTTTAATATATAATTATAATTATATATAATAATTCTATATGGGGGGTTTGTGTGTGTGTGTGTGTGTGTGGGGTTGTGGGTGTGTGTGTGGTTGTGTGTGTTTTTTTAAATTTTGGGTATGTGGCATGGGGTGTGGGGGTTTGGTGTTGGGTTTTTTAACACACCAAAACACACCCCCACCCCACACAACACACACCACCCCACACACACAAAATATTTTTATATATAATATATTATATATAATACAAATTCATTATATCTATTACTACTATTCTACTATCTACTATCTATCTACTACTATCTATCTATCATCCTATCTTCTATTTACTACTATATATATATATTATATATAAATTAAAATTTTAATATATAATTAGGATATAAAAATTAAAAAATGAGAAAGTAATCATATTACAAATATTTATATATATAAGTATATTTTATTGTTTAACTTTTTTCAAATATATTTTTTATATATTTTAAATTATTATTTAATTTATTTTTCCCAAATTTTTTGTAATATTTTATTTTTTAAAAAAATATTGAATCGAAAAACAGTACATATATTTTTGTGAAAAATTATATAATGTTATATAATATAAATGTTATTTGTAATTTTTTTTAATCAAAAAATATAAATATTTATATAAATAATAAAAATTAATATATAATAAAATATAATATTTTAACAAAATGTGGTATATATATTATATTATTATATTAATAATATAATATATATTTTATGGGTTATATATAATAATATATATTAATTATATATTTTTTATATTATATATATATACATATTAAAAACACACATTTATAAAATATTATAAGATAATTTAAATTTATTATATATATATAATATTTTTATCAATTTTAAAAAATTTAATATTTATTAAATATATATTTATTATATTATTTATTAATATTTATATTATTTTAATTAAAATTTGTTATGTATATATTTTGTGTGTGGTGTGTTTATGTGTGTGTCTTTGTGTGTGGATTGTATTTATGATCTATCTATCTGTTATCTATAATATATGTTTTTATCTACCTTCTATTATCTACTATCTTCCTATCTATCCCCCCCACACCATACATTTTTTTTTTATCTATCTAAAAATATATATATTATATTAATTATATATTATTATATATAATATATTTTAAAATTTTTTAATATAAATCCATTATGTGCTATTCTATATATGATATAAAAAAACTATTTAAAATCGTTAATATTATTATTATCATTTGTTGTTATTATTTTTGTTTGTTGTTGTTAGTATTTGTATGATTACAAAAAGCATATAGAAACTGCAATAATTACAATAATAATGATAATAATGATGATAATGATGATAAATAATTGTAATAACGATGATAATGATGACAATAAAGATGATAATTATGATAATGATCATGAGAATGATGATGAGAGTGATTGATGATAATGATGATAATACTGATGATACTATCAGTGATATTGTCCATTTATAATAAAAAAGGGAAAAAATCGCAAAAGTCGAGAAACCGGCAAAATCGAGACAAAACCGATAAAAAAATCCCCCAAAGTCGAAAAAGCGGCCTATTGAGATTATACAAAAAAAATTGCCGCTTTTTTCGATTTCAATGATGAGTTTGGCAATTATTATTTATTGTTAATATTATCACTATCATTATCATTATTATCTTTTATCATTGTTTATTATCATTATTATTATTTATTATTTATTATTATTATTATTATTATTATTAATTATTATTATTATTATTATTATTTTTATTATAAAAAATTATTATTATTATAATTATTATTATTACATGAAAATTTTATTGTAACTGTAAATAATAACAATAATAATTATAATAAGAATTTTAAAATAATTATTATACTATTGTTTATTATTATTACCCCTTGTTAATATTATCATTATTATTACTTCTATTATTAGCATAACTAAAAAAAAAAAAAATTATATCATATTAAAATAAATGTTTATGAAAAAATTTATTATAAAAATCGTTTATTATTGTTATTTTTTATTGTTATTATTAATTACTGTTGTTCCCGTTTATAACTGCAATAATTGAAATAATAATGAATAATATTGTTTGATATTGATGATAATTTAATTGCAATAATGATGATAAAGAGGATAATAAATGATGATAATGATGATAATAAATGATAATTATGATAAATCATGATAACGATGATTTAATAATGGAAATTAAAATAACAGTAATCGCTTTTCAAATTTATAACAAAAAGGAAAAAAAAAAAACATTCCCAAAGTCGAAAAAGCGGCAAAATCTGGGTTTTTTTTTTGCCAATTATTATCCATTGTTTATTATCATTATTATATTATTATTATTATTATTATTATTATCATTATTATTATTATTATTATGATTATCATCATCATTTTTTATTTAAATTTTTATTATTATTATTATTTATTATTATTATTATTATCATTTATTCATTTATTTTCAGAACACTGGAGACACTGACATTCTGCTTTCAGAACACTGGAAACATTAACATTCCGCTTTCAGAGCACTGGAAACACCCGACATCCGCTTTCAGAGCACTCGAAACACTGACATCCACTTACCGAATAAAGGAAAACACTGACATTTCAGCTCTCGAGCACTGGAAACACTGACCCTTGGTGCTTCCAGAAAAACCAGGAAAAAACTGACATTCCACTTTCACAACACTGGAAACACTGACATTCCAATTTTTGAAATACTGGGAAACCCCTGACTTCCACTTCAGACCCCCTGGAAACACTGACATTACGCCTTTCCCCGAACACTGGAAACACTGAAAATTCTGCTTCCAGAACACTGGGAAAAACCCCTGACATTCCACTTTGAGAACCCCTGGAAACACTGGGCATTCCACTTTTTTTTTAGAACACAGGGAAAACAAATGACATTCCCCTTTGTAGAATACTGGAAACACTGACATTCCACTTTTCTGAAGACTGGAAAACACTGACATTTTGCTTCCAGAGCACTATAAAACACTGACATATCGCTTTCGAACCCCTGGAAAACAGGA
>NW_023658550.1:0-23732 GCF_015228065.2 Penaeus monodon | reverse complement strand
GGGGGGGGGGAGGGGGCGTTCGGAAAAGGAAGGGGTGGGGGGGGGCCAGTGAAGTCTATGGGTTGAAAATTTTTTAGTTGGGGTTTCGGATATAACTATGATGAGAGGGAACGGCTGCTAAAGGAAAACTTTCTTGATTGGTTTTGGAGAATTGCAAGAAGAAGGGGCAGTGTTGTCAGAGAAAGGGAGCTATGGGGGAGATCTCGAAAAATCGGTTAATATGTTTGGGCTAAATAGATATAAAGATTTTTGCAGAAGTGGGTAGAAAAAAGGTAAAAACCAAGAGCAAAAAAACATTGAGTTTAGCCACAGAGAAACTTTATCGCTACCATGGGGCTGCTCCTAGCCCCGGGGCTAGTACAGTGGTAAGTGTCCCCCTCTCACCCGGGGGGTTTGGCGGTTCCCCCCCCTGCCAGGGGGAGAAGTTGAAACGTGTGGGGGTTAGTTGGGCTGGCACCATGGGGGGAAATGAGGGGTTCAGCCAGAACACCAGCGGGGGGGGGGGAACATGTGAGCAGTCGGCATTAGTGACACAGAAGGGGCTCCCTATGGGGCATATGGACTTACCTTTATTCTCTTGAGTCCCAGATACTGCCTAATGAGGATAAAGTACCATCTTGACATTTTCCCAACATGCGCCCATCTGTTGTAGCCCCGAAGTTTTTGTAAAGTGCATTAAGCTGATGTAACTTTTCCTTTACTCCCACCCCTTGGATTTTCAGGACGTACCAAAAATTTAAAAGGATTTTTTCTTTTTTCCTCAATTGATGGGATGTAAAACTTTTTGAATGCCAACGAGGGAAAGGGGAAAAAACCACATAGGGCCCCACTAGCTAGTGCCCCCGCAGGATCGCCCTTTGGGAGAAGGTTTTGCTGCCCCATTGGTGGGACAATAAAGCAGTGGGTTGGGGTAATATGTATTAATAGACATATCTAAAAGGTTCTTTGTGTTTCCTCTCCATCTAAAAAAGCGAGAGTTGCGAGCTTACATTAAAGTTTTTATAACTTATTTGGCCCCCCCCACCCCTTCTAAAAAACAGATGACCATACAGAATAAATACAGGAAAGGAACCCTTTGGAGGGGCCCAAATGTGTACCAAAGTTAGATGCACGATGGGCACTTTCCATCGGCCTAGGGGCCCAAACCCTTTTGTATCTGCATAGTTTCATGGTCATTTTCCCTTTGGCCCCCTAATGAGTTTACCTTTGCATCCGATTCTCAAAACGTTTAGGATGCGCTGAGAGAAGCCGTCAGTTGAAATTTGAGACGACGTGGGCCAAGAACCGGGGAAAGGACAATATAAAAGGGGGGTAGGAAAGCTCTGAGATGGATGGGGTACCTTAGTTCTCTACAGGGAATTTCCCGAAGACTAAGGGGCCCTCGGAGGACTTTGGCTCGTTGGGAGGCCCTGTTCGTACCCGAAGGGCCGGGGACAGTGACATATATCCCCAAGAGATGTGGTTCCCCATAAAAGAGGAGGTGCACGTAATCAGATTAAGCCCTTGACCTTCGGGGAAATTTAGTGTCGGGATCCCCCAGTGAAGGAATACCTTGCGAAGGCGCATAGGAACGGCAATAGAGAAAACCGAAAGAGATCCGGGACAAAAGTGTTACTGGTCACTGGGCCCCAGTGAACGCAAGGTACTTCCCTTTGTACAATTTTGTTGTAATAATTTTTTCTCTTTCCCTTTATGATTTCCCTTTTTTTTAAAAATATTTGTTTTTTATTTTTTCATCTTTTATTTTAACCCCTTACTTGTAGAGCTTTTTTTTCCTCCTCCCTTTGGTTTATTTTTCCCCCTGAGATAATCTTCTTTTTTTATTTTTTAGTTTTTGAGTTTTTATTTAAATTTTTCCCGCTTTAATTCTTTTTATTCCCCTTTTAATATTTTAATTTTAAAATCTCTCTTTAACCCCCTTTTATAACTTTTTTTTTTTTTTCGTTAATTCCATAAATTTTTTTTTCCTTTTTGTACTTTTATGATTGTAGTTTTTTGTTTGTATTTTACTTTTTATAATTTTGGTTTTTCCCTTTGTTTTATTGTATATTTTTATTTTTATTTTTTAATTTTTACTTTTAAGTCTCGGGTTGGTAAATTTTTTTTTATGTTTTTGTTTTTTTGCATTTACCCAGTTTTTAAGTTTAAGGGGTTTGTTTTTTGTTTGGGGGCCGGCTCAGTGGAATCCCCTTTATAATTACTACCCCTTGAATATAAAAGATCCTCCCGGTGTGGAACCCGCCAGGGGGGTTCTAGTTTTCCCCGGGAGATGGAACAGGAGAGAGGAGGGCGAAAGTGGTGAGGGTGAGGCTTTTTTAGCTTGCAGAAGAGAAGAGTTGGGAGGGAAAATGGTCTCCGTCACCGGAATCCCGTGATGGTTTCGTAAAATTTCTGCGCCAAACCCCATAGGGAATGGGGGGGGCCCGGAGCGGACTAGGGAAATTGAGCCCGAGGCGGGTGGAGGCGACCCCCCGACCATCACCCCGGGGCCAGGGAGGGGTTTAGCGAGTGAAATTTTGGGATTTTTTTTCCCCTGATCCGCTGGCCGTAGCCGTGAATTAAACTTTTGTCCCACCGAATAAAAAGTTAAAAACGGCAATGGTTTTGGAAAGGGGAAAAAAGGCGGTTTTTTTAAATTTCCCGCAGTGCGGAGTCACTGCGCAGGGAAAAGCACAGGGCATAAAAATAAAAAGGGAACCCCCACTCAAGCCCGAGACTTCAAGTCAGGGGGAGAGCTTTTTTTTTCGATATTTATCTTTTTATATTGTTTTTTTTATTCATTATCTTTTGAGGGGGAAAAACACGACTCGGAAACATGGGGGTCATCGTTTTAAGGTAAAGTTTTTAAATTTTGGTTTTTTCAGCCCATCCCCCGAACTTTGTTTTTTTCTAGAACCTTTTATTTTTTGTATTTTGTCAATTTCATTTTCTAATTTACAGAATCTTCATTTCTTTTTTATCTTTGTTTTGTTTATCGGTACCCTGGTTTAGATTATTTTAATTATTTTTTTCATTATTTGTTGGGTTCCATGGATTTTTATTTCTTGTTTAATTTTATTTGAAGTTTCCCGATTTTAAAAACCTTTTTTTACGAAACCAGAGCCATTCACGACGCTTAATTATGAAAGCAACACCAAAGAGGAATCTCTGGGGGCCAAATTAAAAAAGGGAAAAAGGGCCATAGCTCCCACATCACCCCCCTTTTCAGTGATCAGACAGGAGGTAAATATAAAACCCCAAAGCAATTGAAAAGGCGAAGAATGTAGAGTTTTCATGAAATACATAGCCAATAGAAAGTAACGCTACAATACTAGGACGTCACAAGGGCCTTTAAAAAATCAGGACGACGGTCACAAATACAAAATAACAGCTAAACGCCTCCACAAAAAACGCGCTTTATGCAACTTTGGTAAAGAGCAGCCACCCCCCGCTTTTGGTCCCCCCACCACTCAGAAGGGAGTTCCACAGGGCAGCTTTCCCCACCTACAACCTTACACTCCCAGTTACCATCCCTAGCACCCTACAGCACAACCGCAACGAGAGAATTCAAAAACCCTTTCCAAAAAAAAAAACATCAGAAGCAGCCACACAAACAGCCAAAAAAACCGATCAACACCTCGAAAACAAATGGAAAATAAGCCAACAAAAATAATTCAAAAGCCATGCCAGGGGCAAGACGCAACTCCCCTCCATCAAAAAACAACACAAAATACCATACGCAACCAGGGGAAACAGGGAAGCCTACATTTCTGCAGAAATGTATGAACACACGCACAACACCGAAAAAAAAAAAAGAAAAAACACAGTCTAAAAAAAAAAAAAAAAAAAAAAAAAAAAAAAAAAAAAAATCGAACTTTCTTAAAATGAAAAACACCCACTAAACTAAACTTACAACCACGTAAGACCCTATACTTGAATACCACCTTTCCCACTGTTTGCAATCGAAATCAAAAAAAATCAAGATGCAGTCTATACGGAAAAAAGCATATATGGAAAACAACATATGAAAGACAATACGAAACAAAATCACCCACAATAAATACCCCAAAAACAAAACATAAAGCATGAAATCAACACCATACACACAAAGTAAGGGAAAACCGGGGATGCATACAGCATATAGACAGCCCCAAAACTACATCATAGAAAACACACACAACTAACAAATCACACTGGTGGCCCAGGACACTGTCAACGGAGATCCTCCAAAAACCTCTATGTGAGCTAAAATTGGGTGAGGAGGCCTCCGGCCCGCACAATAGATGTGCGAATCGGAGGGTGTTTTCCCCCCCCTGCGGAAGAACATTGGTGTGTTTTTTTTCCCTTTTTTGAGGTTTCGTTTTGAATAAAGAAAAATGACTCAGCGCATGAAAAACCGACTGGCGGAAAAAAAATCCCAGGACCCTCAACCCGTTTAAAAGTTGGTTCGGTTCGGAGGGTGATTTCCAAGGCGAAAAATTGAATGCCAATACACACCACACTTAGTCACCCGGAAATCTGCTTTCAAAGAAGGGGCCACGTGCCCCGAAACATTCAATGTATCACCATTTCACCACACCATCTCACCCTAAACATTGCACCACACGTCATCACCTAAACGCCCCAAAAATTATTACCATACTATACATTCACGATATTTTCCATCCCTTTTTTTACGAGTTTTTGCGGTATTACTAATTTTAAGTATAATTACCCCCTTTTGATTTACTGACTCCACCCCAAAAATTTTCACTAATTTTATTTCCAATTACCTCTTTGTTTAATATTTATATATACATTTCAAGGGGCCAACACATGCACATTTCACTTTCATTGTACCAGGGTTTCTTTTTTTGTTTCAGTTTTTTTGCATTTATTCTATGTTTAATGCCCCTTTTATGTTTACGTTTTGCATATTAGATTTTTTATCCGGGGATTCTGAACTTTGGGATAAAAGGTTAAGGTTAATGGTTAAAAGCAAAAAGGGAAATGTAGACTTAGGTATGTAGCACTAAGTTTAAAGTTGGGAAGGGGGGTTGATTAGGATTTGTTTTCTAAGGGGCAAAGGGGAATTTGGGAGTGAAAGGGTTAGGGGGGGTTGGAAGGAGTTTGATTAGAAAGGATAGTATACGTTTGAGGAAAAAGAATAGGTTTTTGAAGCAGAAAGTGTGGGGTTCTGAAAGGGTGTTGATAGGTTGGGAGGGCGGTGAAGGGAGGTAGATGGGGGGAAAGGAGAGGTACGGGTTGTTTTAAAAAGTGGGCCCGAAAAAGGAGTGTGGGATTTAAAGGGGGAAAATTACAACGTGCAAGGGGGCTGGTTTGAAAGGGAGGTGTGACATAAGGGGTTTTCTGATTGATAAGTATGGAGAGACTAAAAGGGGTGGGGGATAAACAAAAGATAATTGGGGGATTGGAGGATGTGTTAGAAAGGCTCTTGAAAGGCATACAATAAAGGGCTATAAGAGGAAAAAGGTATGACAAGGTAGTCTGTGGGAGCGGAAAACGCGAAAAATCCAAGAAGGATATTAACTTTTGATTTTTAGGGGGGAAGGTAGGGGGGGAAAAGGACTGAGAGGTTGAATGGGGGGAGGTGTGGGAGTTTTGGGTTTTTTCTAGGAGGGGGATAGGAGAGAGGAAGGGGTACTTTTGACATAAGGGATTCACGTGGTTATCCCGGGGGGAGGGAAGGGGTAGAGGGGATGGGGGGGGGGATAAGTGGGGGGGGTTGGGGGGGGGGGATGGGCTGTGTGGGAGGGGTGGAGGATAGGGTGTAGGGGGGGGTACGAGGGGGAGGAGGGTATCAGCAGTTACTTTGGGGGTGTGGAAGGAGCAGGAGTTGTAAGATTTTGGGGGTGGGTAGTTTTTTATTGTAATCTTTAAATATTTTTAAAGGTTTTTTTCTTCTGAGTGGTTTGGGAGTTTTGGGGGATATAGGTTTTGTGGGGGGGGAAGAGAGGCGGGTCTCAAGCAAAGGAGTAAAGGAAGGGGGGGGATTGTGTGGTAGGGGAAGGGGGGGGTGGAACGTTTGTTCGTCTGTTTCGGGTAGGCGAGGAGGGAGAGGGGGAAAGGGGTTGGGTTTGGTGGTGATTTGGGAAACTGTAGTAGAGATTGGAGTGTCTGGATTTGGATGGCAAAGAGTTTTACTGGGGGAAAGGGAGGAAAGAAAGGGGGGGTTTAGAGTAGGGGGGTGGGTTTAGGAGAAGGTAGAAGGCAGTATACTGGATAAGGGGTAAGAGAGAAACCACGCGAGGTTCGTTTGGGTTCACGTAGTGTGAGTCCAAGTTTGATTGAGAGTTGCTACCTAGACTCAAATTTTTAGGTGGGACAGCCCCATAAAAAAATTTTGGGGGGGCCCCCACAGTTGGCACATGTGCGGATTTTGCGGGGAGTTTGATGGGTATGGCAGGTGGGACTAGGGGATCGGCTGTGGAACGGCAAAGTTTTGGGGGTGTCCCAGAGCCAACAATTTGGCACTGACGTGGGGAGGTTTGGTATGGACGAACAGGGAGGGTTCTCCTCTTTTTAAAACGTTAAAGGGAAGGTCATGTTACGGAAGGGAATTTTTTGGTTGTTTTTGGGGGTTTTTTCGATTTCCTTGGGGGGAATGGAGTAGCATTGTATGACGTGATCAAGTTTTGGGGACAGGCAAGTAGGGTTTTTCCCAATTGACAATCTTTTTTCATAGATTGGGCAAATTTTTTGGGGGGGATTGAAACTGCCCCGGGCAAGTATTTAGGGTTGGATGGGGTTCTGCAAGGATGGGGTACCAAAAGTCTGTTAGTTTTGTAAAGCTATAGCTTTGGTTTTTGGAGTTTTTTGACAAGACGGGAGCGGTGGGTCGGCTGGAAAGGACTTTACCTAATTGTTTTTGGAGACATTGTTGGAGAGAAGGGGGTTGTCGGTAGGGAGGTGGGAGGGATACGAAAAACGGTCCCATTTTGGGTGCCGAAGAGGGTATTCAAAATTTTTGTAGTGATAGGGGGGCGAAGGGGGGGCGTGACGATGGAGTATGTGAGGGGGTAGTTTATGGGGAGG
Source organism: Penaeus monodon (assembly GCF_015228065.2). Classification (NCBI taxonomy): domain Eukaryota; kingdom Metazoa; phylum Arthropoda; class Malacostraca; order Decapoda; family Penaeidae; genus Penaeus; species Penaeus monodon. Next base: position 16,718 of record NW_023658550.1, on the reverse strand, counting down.
TGGGCAAAAAGGCGTAAGGTATTTTTAAAGGGGGGAGGGGTGGTTTTATGTTTGGGGGTTGGGGGGAGGGGTGATGCAGGAGCGGTGGGAGAGTGGAAATGTTTTTAAGGGTTGGGTTTTGGGTATTATAGAGGATTTATGAGGGGGTAGTTGTGCAGTGTTCGGAGCCGTGGTCAAAAAGGGGGCCTGGGGGAGGGAATCGGGTGGGTTTTAATGTTGGGGTATTTGATAAAGGGGCAAGCCTCATTCCCCCAAAAGTGGAGATAATTTTCATTGCGGCCATGGAAGCCGGATTATGTGGGGATAAAAACGTCACCCTCAGGGGTCCCCTGAAGGGGAAAGGGTAGAAAAATCAGGGGAATACCTGCCCCTGGCTCCCTCAGGCCGTTTAGGATGGCACAAAGTAGCCTTTATCCCTTTTAGCACGGGTCTAACCTTAGGAGGTGGATAGCAGAAAGGGGTTTTGGGGAAGGGACAGAAACGAAAAGTGGGAAGGAAAAAAAAGACCCTGCAAAAAATTTGTTGAGTTTGAGGGTGAGTCCCAAGGTTGGGGGGTTCCCCACATTTGGGCCCCCTCTCCGCCTTAAGCCCCCCCCGACAAAAAGGGGCAAGGGGTTGGGGGGGTTTGGGATAAAATAATAAAAAAAAGGGACCGTTGATCCCCGCTTCCACCCACACGAGATGGAAAGGGGGGCAGGTGGGGGCACCTAAGGGGGTTAAAAATGGAGGGGCCAGCTCCGCTGTGAAAAAAACTTTCGGGGAAAAAAAAAAAATTAAATAACCATGTTTATGTTTTTCAAATCCATAATGTTACTTTTTAAACATTTACATCGCCGATGTTTTTATCCATCGGAGGTTACCCCCCCAAAAAAAAAAAAAAAAAGGAAATTTTTAGTACAACACACATCAAAATATGGTGTATTATAAATTAAAATTAAAAAATAATATACACAATAATAAAAATAAAATTTTTAAAAAATATAAAAAAAAATTTATAATTATATAATATATATAATATAATATATATATATTAATATTATTTTATAAAAAACAACAAAATACACAACCCCCTTTTAAAATTTAAAAACAATAATAATAAATAATTAATAAATATATAATAAGTAATATTAATATATATATTAATTATATTAATATTAAAATACACTATAAAAAAACATACATACAACATAATTAAATGATTTTAAAATATACAACAATAATATGTGTGTGTGTAACCAAACTTATATATGTGATGTTACTGAAAAGGTAGCCAATTTATTTTATTTTTTGTTGTTAATTTATATGATTGTATAAACTTATTTGTAATGCCATATTCCCACACACCACACATACATAAAAAATTTTCCATTGCTTTTTCCGTTTATTTGCTCTCGTTGCCCCACTAGACATTCCAAGTTTATTGTCATCCCCTTTCCCCAAGAGCTAGCATTTTTGTAACAAACCCTTATACCCGGATTTCCATAGTTAAGCACGTGATTATGCCCCTCTTTAGGGGCCCCCGTAGGAGATGACAGGCGAATCCCGCGGGGAGCCAAGGAGCAAACCTCGCCCTTGGAGCAGCCCATCCAAACTTATAATAAAAGGAGCAAGACATCTTTTGGGCGTTTACCTTTCACCCTAAGCTCGCCACCTACCATACTCTCTTTGGGCCCATCATTCCGGCTTACAAGGTGTATGTGTGTGTTTTGGTGTGTGTGGGGTGAGTTGATGGAGGTGAGGGAGTGTAAGGGGGAGGGGGTGGTGTGTGTGTGGGTGTGTATGTGAGTGTGTATGTATTATGTTTTATATGTACGTATTATGTAAAAAACCCGATTCATATGAAAATTTTGTTTTTCTGACGAAGACGCAATCAAAACCCGGGCAAATACTTTCCTTGTTTTGTGAAGTATATTCTCATTCTCCCTTGTCACATTTGTAAATGAAGTTATGTATGTGTTATGATTGCATAATGTTATATTTAAAATTATATAATATAAATATAATATATATAAAATTTATATATGATATAACAGGAATAATCTATGATAAATAATATAATAAATAAATTTATATAATCTATGTAATATATCTATGAAATTAAAATTTTAATATATATATATGAAAAAAAAAAAATTATAATAAATATATATTTTAAAAATATATAAATTTGGGGGTTTTGGGTGTGGGGGTGGTGTTGGGGTGTGGGGGGTGTAGTATAAAACAACACACACAAAACCACCCCCACAACACAAAAAAATAATTTTAAAAGATAATATATATATAATATATTTATATAAATTAAGAAAATATATAAAATATATAAATATAAAAAAATAGTTAATTAAATATATAAAATTTAAATATTATATTTATATTAATATAAAATATATTATATTATATAATGTTTGGGGTGTGTGTGTGTGTGTTGGTATTGTATATACATACAAAACCCCACACACAACCACAACACACACACAACACACACACCCACACACACAATAATATATTAATATAATATAAATTATATATATATATAATAATATATAAATTTAATATAAAAAAATACATATTATATGCTAGAATATATACAAAAGGATTAATTTATATATATATATATATATATATAATATACATGTTTTAATATACATAGAATATTATAATATATTTAATATATATAATAATAAATATATATATATAATTATACAAAATACAATAGAATCTAAACCCAAATTTTATATTACATATTACAAATGTAGAAAAGGGTATGAATGAGAATGAATATCTTCAAAATACAAGAGAGTATTTGAGGGGTTTCGATTGCGTCTTCGTCAGAAATACATATATTGTCGATATGAATACGGTTTATACTAATAGTACAATAAATACAAAAATACACACATACACATAAACCCCCAACACACACACACACATCACACCACATTACACCACACCCACTCACACTCACACTAAACCCCAAAAACCCCACAAAACCCACCCATACACATCAATTGTAAGAGCCGGAATGAGGGCCTCAAGAGTAGGTAGGGGCGAGTTTTAGGGGTAAGGTGACGCCCGGGGATTTTCTTGACCCTTTTATTATTGTTGATGGAGTGGCGCTCCAAGGAGCGAGGTGTTGCCCCTTGGCTCCCGAGGGATCTGCGTCATCTCCTACATTTTTTAAAAAGATGGGCAAGATCACGTTGTTAACATATGGCAACACTGGTGATGAAAGGTTGTTAAAAACAATGCAAAAGTTTTGGGGAAAGGGGGAAAGGGACAATACAACTTTGGAAGTTAGTGGGGGCAAACGAGAGACGAAAAAACAGGTAAAGCAATGGACATACTTTTGGGATGTGTGGGTTTGGGGGGAAATAGGCTGTGACAATCATAAAATTTTAAAATCAAAAGAAATAAAAACAGAAAAAGAATAACAGGGTACCCTTTTTAGTAACACAAATATAAAAGCTGGGTTTCACACAAATAATTTTTTGGTGAAAGTAATCCATATAATAAGTGTTATGTATTTTTTGAATAGTGTTGAATTATATATATATTAAAAAAAAAATATATTAATATATATACTAATATATTATATATTATAAATTTTATTATAATTATTATGTATGTTTAAAATAATGTGTGTGTATGTATGTGTATTTAAAAATATAAATATATATATTATATATATTATTATATATATTTTATATATTATTATATATATTATATTATTATTATATGATATATAGTATATATATGTATATTATATGGTAATATTTATATTATATTTTATATATTATATAACACATATATTTGAGTGTGTGTGTACATAAACATTCCTTTTTTTTTTTTTTGGGGGGGGGGAACCCACCCATGGATAAAAAAAATCGGATCGAATGTAAAGATATGTAAAAATTTTAAACTTTAAGTGGAGTTTGTAAACTGGAACAGGGTTTTTTAATTTTTTTTTTTTCGCCTGCAAATTGGTACAGCGGGAGCTGGCCCCTTCCCATGTTAACCCCCCTTGAGGTGACCCCCCTCACCTCCTCCCTTCCATCTGTTGGGGTGGAAGCGGGATAACTGGCCCCTCTTTTTTATTTATTTTATCCCGAACCCCCCCAATCCCTTCCCCGTGTTGTCGGGGGGTGCTTAGGAGGCGGGGGAGGGGGGCCCCAATGATGGGGAACTTCCCAAACCCTTTGGGGACCAGCCCGACTCAAAAAAATTTTGCAGGTTTTATTTTCCTTCCCACTTTTCGTTTCCCCCCTTTCCAAAAAAACCCCTTTGCTATCACTCAAGGGTGTGAGACCCGTGCTAAAAAGGATAAAAAGGGCGACTTTGTGCCATCCTGAACGGCCGAGGGAGATGGGAGGTTTTTCCCCTGATTTTTACCCCTTTCCCCTTAAGGGGACCCTGAGGGGGGACTTTTTTATCCCCAACATAACCCAGGTTTACCATGGCAGCAATGAAAATTATCTCCCTTAGGGGCAATGGGGCTGCCCCTTTATAAAAAGCCCAACGATGAAAAACCCCCCCCGACCCCCTGACCCCGGCTCTTTTTTGGACCACGTCGAACACTGCAAACAACTCCCCCATCACCAAGCCTATAGACAGTACCCAAAAACCCAAATCTTAAGAAAACATTTCCCCACTTCCCAGCACGCTAAACGCACCCCTCACCCCCAAAACCCTCCAACATCAACCACCCCATCCTCCTTTTTAATACCTTACAGCCTTATGCCCCCCCTCCCAAAACCCCTACCCCCCTCAAACCACTCCATGCAGCACCCCCCTTCGACACCCATACTACAAAAATATGAATACCCCTTCAGCGCAGCCAAAGGGGACCTTTTTTTCGTGATCCCTCCCACAGCCCCTAGACAACACCCTTCTCTCCAAAACAATGTCCCCAAAAAAAACAAGAGGTAAAGGTTTTTTTTCCCGTAGCCGCCCCGACGCTCCCGTCTTTCACAGTAAACCCAAAAACCAAAAAGTATAGCTTAACAAACTAAAGACTATATGGAAACCCCCATCCTTGCAAAACCCCCACCCAACCCCTAATATTTGCCCCGGAAAAACAGTTTCAATCTCCAGAAATGCCAACTAGGACAAAGATGGAGATTGTGGAGAAGACTACCCTGTCTCAAGAATGATAAGTCAGTACAATGCTACTCCATTCCCCCCAGGGGAAACGAAAGAAACCCATAAATGAAAAAACCCTTCCGTAGACAGCCCTTCCCCTTTTAACGTCTTATAGGAGGAGAACCCCTCCCTGGTCCATACCAACCTCCTCCAGTCGTCCCAAAAATTTGTTGGGTCTAGGACCCCCACCCAAACTTTTCCCTTCCACAGCCAGATGCCCCTATTCCCCCAACCCTGGCCAAAACCCGTCTAAGCCCGCACAATCACGCCCATGTGCCAAACTGTGGCGGCCCCCATAAGTTTTTTATGGGGGTGTCCCCCAAAAAAATTTGGTTAGGTAGCAATTCAGATTAAAATTTGGACTACACTACGGAAGCCAGAAAAAAGCACGTCAAACGGGTTTTCTCTTACCCTTTTACTCCAGTAAATCCCCTTTCCCAAATTCTCCTAAACCCACCCCCTACATCTAAACCCCCCTCTTCTACTTCCACCTTCCCAGAAAAATTTCTTTTCCCATCCTAAACCCCAGACATCCAATCTCTTACAGATACTCAATACCACCAAAACCCCCAAACCCTTCCCTTCCCTCCTGCACTACCCGTAACAGAAAAGAACAAAGTTCCCCCCCCTCTTCCCCTTTCCCACACAATCACCCCCACCTTCCTTTTACCTTTTTGGAGACCCAGTCCCTTTTCCCCCCCACAAGAAATCCTATACCCCCCAAAAAAACCCCCAAACCAACTCAAAAGAAGAAACCATTAAAAAATTTTTAAGATACCTAATGAAAACTGAATCAACCCCCAAAATCTTAAAAAACTCCTGCCCCTTTCCCACATCCAAGTAATGCTGTATCCCCCTCCAACGTTTCCCCCCCTACCCCCTACCTTCCCCTCCAAACACAGCCCATCCCCCCACCCCAAAACCCCGCCCAAATCCCTCCCCCATCCCCTTATCCCTTCCCACTCCCTCCGGATACACACGTGAACCCTTTTAGTCACAAGTACCCCCTCCTCTTTCCCCAAAAAATACCCCCCCTAGTAAAAACACCAACCCCCCACACCCTCCATCTCCGCCCTCTCAGCCCCTTTTCCCACCCTCTAAGCTTCCCCCTCAAAATCATAAAAGTAAAAACTATCCTTTTTGGAATTTTCGCGGTTTTCCGCCCCACAGCCCCGACCTTGCCCTATCCTTCCTTTTATAGTCCATTTTTGAGCCTTCAAGAGCCCTTCTAACACACCTCCAATACCCCAATTATCATTTTGCTTTCCCCCACATTTTTAGTTCATCCAATTATAATAGAAAACACCTTATGTCACACCCCCTTTTCAAACCAATGTCCCTTGCCAAGTTGAAATGCCCCCTTTCAATCCACACACCTATATCGTGCCCCCGTTTTGAAAAAAACCCGACCTCTGCTTTCCCCCATCTACCCTCCCTTCACCGCCCTTCCCAACCTATCAGACACCTTTCAGACCCCCACACTTTCGCTTCAACAACCTATCTTTTCCTCAAAGATACAAAACTTATCTAACTAACCCTCCCCAAAACCCACCCTAACCCTTTCACTCCCCAATTTTCCTTTTCCCCCCAGCTTAAAAAAAATAATCACTAATAAACCACCTTCCCAAACTTTAATTAGTGCTACTGCCCTTAGGCTAGCACATTTTCTCTGCTTTTAACCTTTAAACCTTAACCTTTTTATCCCGAAAGTTCAGATAACGCCGGAAAAAAAAACTAATAGCAAAAAAAAGTAAAAAAAAAAGGGGCATTTAAAACATAGAAAGAAAAAGCAAAAGAACATGGAAACATAAAAAGAAAACCTGGTACAAGAAAAGGTGAATTGAGCAGTGTGGTTTTGGCACCCTTTAAAAGAATATAAAATATGAAAAAAAAGAGTGTAATTTAGAAGTAAACAATTGTGATAATTGTTTGGTGGAGGCAAGTAAATCAAACGGGGGGGGAAAGTAATACATTAAAAATTGTAATGAGGGCCATAAATCTAGAAAAAGGGGGGGTAATACGGAAAGTGGTGTATGGAATTTAATTTGTTGAATGGTTTTTGGTATGGGCGGTGTGGTGCAATGTTATGGTGAGATGGTTGGTGGAATTGTGAGACAATTTAAGTGTCTGGCACGATGGCCACTTTTTGCAAGCAGAGGGAGCAGGGACAGAGTGTGGTGTTTTTTAGTTGGATTACAATAATTCTGCGTTGGAAATATCCCCGAACCGAAAAAAGTGCATAAAGGGGGTGTGGCGGTCCCGGGACTTTTTCTCGCCAGTCGGTTTCATGGCTGAGCGTTTTATAATTACAGAAAACGAAAACATCGAAAAAGGGAAAAAAAAAAACACACAAAAATTGATTTTCCGAAAGAGCGGGAAAAAAATCTCCTTCGCACATAGATGTGTGCGGACCCGGGGGCCCCCCTCACCAAGATTTTAGCTACATGAGAGGTTTTGGAGGATTCCGTTGACGAGTGTCCTGGGCCACCACTGTGATTTTGGTTTTTTGTGTTTGTCTAGTGTAGTTTGGGGCTGTCTATAGCTGTAGCGACCAGGTTCATTACTTTTTTTTTGTATGTGTGTGTGTATGTTCAGTGGCTTTATGTTGTATGTTTTGGGTAGTGTTGTGTGGTGACTGTTGCGTATTTTCTTTATAGTGTGTTTTTCCAATATTGTGCTTTTTTTGGATAGATGCATCTTGGTTTTGGATTTACAGATTGCAATCAGGGGAAAGGGGGGTATTAAAATAAAGGTCTACAGTGGTTGTAAGTTTTAGTTTAGTGGGGTTTTTGGGAGTATAAGAAGAGTTTGATTTTTTTTTTTTTTTTTTTTTTTTTTTTTTTTTTTTTGGGGCTGTGTTTGCTTGTTTATTTGGTGTGGCGTGGTGATCTATTTTTCAGAAGGTAGGCTTGATGTTTTCCCGTGGGTTGCGTTGGTTGATGTGTTGTTTATTTTGAGTGGAGGTGAGGGGGTCTTGCCATGGGATGGGGAATTAGTTGGTTTGGTCGTATTTTTCCTTGTTTTCGAAGGTGTTGATCTGTTATGGCTGTTTGTGGGCGCTTTTTGATGTTTTGTATTTTGGGAAGGGTTTTGGAAGTTTCCCGGTATGCGGGTAGTTGTGTAGGTGCAGGGTGGTAGTGGGAGTGTAGAGGGGTAGAGTGAGAACGCGCCTGTGGAACTCCGCTTTGAGGTGGGGGAGGACCCTGGGGTGGGGCTGCTCTGTATCCAGGAAGTTTCATAAGGGCGCGTTTAAATGTGGAGGCAGTTTTAAACTGTTATTTTTTATTTGGGGGGCCGTCGTACCCGACCCCTTTCAAAGGCCTTTGGGGACGTTCAGTATTTTAGCGTTAACTTGTATTGGTATGTATGTTCATGATATACTTACGGATTCTTGCCCGTTTTAATTGCTTTGGTTTCTATATTTACCTTGTTGATCATGAAAAGGAGTGATGTGGTAGCGTTGGCCCTTTTTTCCATTTAATTTTGGCCTCAGAGAATCCCTCTTTGGGTTGTTTTAAAAAAGGCAGTCGGATTGGCTCGGTTTACGTAAAAAAAAAAGGTTTCAAAAACGGCAAAACTTACAAATAAAAATTAAACAAAGAAAAAAAAACCTGGAAACCAACGAAAGAAAGAAAACCTAATTAAACAATCTAAAAACCAAGGCCATACCGATAAAACAAAACAAAGATAAAAAAGAAATAGAAGATTCTAGTAAAAATTAAGAAAATGAAATGAAAAATACAAAAAATAAAAAGGTTCTAGAAAAAAAACAAAGTTCGGGGAGGGCATGAACAAACCAAATAAAACTATTATTAAACAGATGACGTCTTGAGTTTCCGAGTGTGTTACGCCCCCTCACAATAAGATAAAGAAAAAAAAGAAAAAAATTAAATAGAAAAAATACGAAAAAAAAAGTCTCTCCCTCGACTTTTAAATCGGGCTTGAGTGGGGGTTCCCTTTCTAGTGTATGCCCTGTGCATTTTACCTGCCAGTGACATCAGGCACTGCGGCAATTTTAAAAAAAACAGCGCCTTTTCCCTGACAAAACCATGTGCCGTTTTAACTTTTCATCGTGGTACAAATGTTTTAATTCCGGTCGGCCAGCGGGAAAGAGGGGAAACTCCAACATTTCACTGCTACAAAAACCCCCCATGGCCGGGAGTGGGTCGGGGCGTGCCTCCACCCGTCCTCGGTCTGATGTCCCTAGGTCCGCTCGGGCCGCCCATTCCCTTGGCGATTTGGCGCAGAATTTGACGGAAACCATCCGGGGATTCACGGTGACGAACGACCTTTACGTCCAATCTTCTTTTGCAAGCAAACAAGCCTATCCCCAAACGTGACCCTTTCTCTGTTAATCCCCGGAAATCTAGAACCCTCTGGCGGGTTCCACACATCGGCAGGATCTTTGAATATTTCAAGGATAGTAATTATAAAGGGCATGTCCACTGAGCCGGCCCCTAAAGCAAATAACAAGAACCCGTTAAAACTGTACAAAAACTGGCTAAATGCTAAATAAAACAAAAGCATAAAAAAAAAATTTACCAGACCCGAGACTTAAAAAGTAAACTTAAAAAAGTAAACTTTAAAACTATACAATAAAACAAAGGAAAAAACCAAAGTTATAAAAAGTAAAATAAAAAAACAAAAACATACAATCAAAAAATGTACAAAGGAAAAATAAAAATTATAGGGAAAAATTAACTGAAAAAAAAAAAAAAATCGTTATAAAGGGGGTTAAAGAGAGATTTTTAAAGGCTAAAACATATTAAAAGATTAATGAAAAAGAAGTTAAAAGCGAGCGAAAAGATTGAAAAAAAAAGCTCAAGACTAAAAGATAAAAAACGTAAGATTATGCTCAGGGGAAAAGTAAGCCAAAAGGGAGGGGGAAAATAAACTGCTGAAAAGTAAAAGAGTTAAGTAAAAAAATTATAAACGTAAAAGACAAGCAGGTACTAAAACAAAGGGAAATCATAAGGTAAGAGAGAAATAATATATACAACAAAATATGTACAAGGGAAAGTACCTTGCTTTCCCATTGGGGGCGCACAGCTGACAACAGTAACACTTCGGGGATCTCTTTCAGAGTTCTCATATTCCCGTTCATATGCGGGCCCTTCAGCAGAGGTATTCCCTTTCACTGGGCGAATCCACGAACACTAATTCCTCGAAAGGTCTGAAGGGTAATTGATTATCGTGCAGCCTGCGCTCTTGTATGGCGAATCCACATCTCTGGTGAATATGTCACTGGTCCAGCGCGTTCAGGATACGAACAGGGGCCGTCCCAACGAGACCCAAGAGTCCTCCGAGGTCCCGTAGTTTTCGGAAGTTCCTGTAGAAAAACTAAGGTACCCAAATCCATTCAGGAGCTTTCCTCCCCCTCTTATTATATTGTCTGCCCAGGTTTTTGACCCACGACGTGACGTTTTCAATTGCAACTGACGAGCTTCTCCCCAGCGCATCACTAAAGCGTTTGCAGAATCGGATGCAAAGGTAATTTCTCATTAGAGAGGGCCAACGGGAAAATGACCATGATGAGACATATGCAGATACAAAGGTTGGTCGCCTATGGGACCGATGGAATGTGTATCAGTGCTAATCTAAACTTGTGGTACACATTGGTTACCAGTCCAGAGGGTTCCCTTTGCCTGTGGATGATATGCTGTAGTGAGATCATCTGTTGTAGAAGGCGTGGGGGACCAAATAATGTTATAAAATCTTTAATGTAAGCATCTGCTAAACATCTCAGCTTCTTTAGATGGGAAAAGGAATCAGCAGAAGATACCTTTAGATATGATCTATTAATACAAGTATATACCTAAAACCCCCGCTTTTTTTGTCCAACAGCCAATGAGGTCAGCAGAAAAACCTTCTCAAATGGTGCAGATACCTGCGGAGCACTAGCTAGTGGCGCCCTATGTGGTGTTCCCTTCCGTCGTTGGCATGTCAAAAAGTTTCACATCTCGCATCATATTGAGGAAATAGAAAAGATCCTTTAATTTCTGGTAGTCCTGAAAATACCAGGATGGGAGGTAAAGGAAAACTGTTACGATCAAGCTTAAGTGCAGCTTTACAGAAACTTCGGGATACAAGCAGATGGGGCTGCATGTGTAGGAAACTGTCGAAGATGGTATCTTGATCTATAGGGGGAGGTATCGGGCAGTCAAGGAGCAGACTAAGGATAAGTCCGATTTTGCCCCATGAGGGGAGCCCGTTCTGTGTCGGACTAATGCCGACTCGCTCACATGTGTCAGCTGGTGTTGACTCGGCTGAACCCCGTCATTACCCACCATGGTGCCCAGCCACAACAGTAACCTCCAGGCGGGCAGTTACAACTTCTCGCGCCCGGCAGGGCGCGAACCGCCAACCCCGGATGAGAGGCCGACACGTTACCACTGTACTAGCCCGGAGGCTAGGAGCAGGCTCAGGAGTAGCAAGATAAAGTTTCTTGTGGCTAAACTCAACTGTTTTGTGGCTGCTTGGTTTGACCTTTTTTCTACCCCCCTTCTGCAAATATCTTATATACTCTATTTAGCCCAATCATATTAGACCGATTTTCGAGATCTCCCCCCTAGCTCCTACTCTGACAACACTGTCTTCTTCTTGCAATGTCTCCAAAACCAATTTAAGCAAAGTTTCCCTTTAGCAGCCGTTCCATTCATCATAGTTTTATCCGAAACCCAAGCTAAAACATTTCAACCTGATAGAAATTTACTGGCACACCCCTTCCTGCCGAACCGCATCTCACCCCCAGTACTTGTCCGAAACGTCTCCATTCACCCCAAAATCTCTTCCCGTCTAACATAAGTTGGTCAGGTTGTGGAGAAGACTTCTCAAATTCCTCCTAGACTATGCGTAGCATCAGTTTCAATATTATATATGCACCATTCCCCAGAGGCCATGTAAGACCCCACCAACATTGCTTTAAAGGTTTTAATTTTCCGTAGGGCATGAACTCCACTTAATGTTTACATTGGCAGAGAATCTCTCACTGTCTACCATATCAACCCTTTTATTTCCCCACAATGTCAGAATTTGGTGTCTAGGAATCCCGCTATTTCTACAGCCTGATGCCCTCTAAGTGCTCAAACCTGGTTTATAATCGAAACAAACTGCTCTGCACAGTCACGCACATATGAATAATTATGGCGGCCCCATAATTATTTTTTTAATTCTGTCCCCCCTACAAGTTGAGTCTGCGGTGGCAGTCTCAGATTCAGAATTGGCATCACTCTGTGTGGAGCCAGATAGGAAGCACTTTCAATGAGGTTTTCTCACTATTCCTATTCCAATAATTTCGCTCGCTTGCATCCCCCCTTCCCTCCCAAGTGTTCTTACACTTTTACCATAATTGCTCCTCCATCTAACATTCCACTTCTATCCCTACCTCCCCCAGTTCAAATTCTTTCGCCATTCTAAATTCAGGCACTCCGATTTTACCGCTGCCCAACACCTACCAAGTTCAACCCCTTCTTCTCCTACCACCCCAAACCTCTGCCTATACTCCTCAGACACCAGTCTCCCCTTTTCCCCTCATAAGAAAACCCTTCGTTCCACAACATTCCCAACCAGAGTGCAGACACTCTTTAGGACACAGAAACTCAACCCAATTTCACAACTCCCACTCTCTCCAAAACTCAAGGTGACTGGTCGATATCATCCTCCTCCACTTATACTCCCTCTTCTCTTCCTCCTACTCCCTCCCAAGCACATCATCCCCCCCAGCTTTCCCGGCATTAACCACCATCCATCCCCACTATCCCTTCCACTCCTTCTTGGATGCACAAATTGAATCCCTTGTCATAAAAAATGTCCTTCCTGATAATCCTCCTGACACTGTACCACCTCCCCCCTTTATTCCTTATTTCACCCCCTAGCTGCTTCCTTCAACTTCTCCAACACAAAAATTTTTATCACTCCGAGATTACCTTCTTAATAGCTTTCCTACATTGGGGAAAATTGCTGTTTCTGTTCTCACAGTTTCCAAGAAAAATTTTTTTACAATTCCACCTATACCAATTTCCAATCGCCATTTTATCTCTGTCACATTCCCTTTATGTCTCGTCTATACTTATCCATCAGAAAAGCATGTTATACCTCCTCTCAAACAACTGTCCCTTGAAGATATTCGCATCTTTCTTCTTTCACTGGATCACATTTATATCCGTCTATTTTCTCACCATCCCACCCCATTGACTTTGATATTTTTGAAACTCAAAATTTCCCCAAAACCCCAGCCACTTTCCCCCATAGTTGGTGATTTTAATGCCATCAGACTCTTTGGAGTGATTCCACTGTGGCTTCCTCTCTGCAAACTGCCCCTTTATATTCTTAATTCAGATCACTCCACACATTTTGACATGTGCACACAATCGTTTATGCCTTGACCTCTCTCTGTGTTCCTTTTTCTCTTAAACTTCCATTGGTTATTTCTAGACCACTTTTCCTATAATGACCACTTTCCAGTCCTCCTTCCTTTTACTTCATATGTCCCATTCCTAATTCCCCACTCTGCTTTGATAGAGCTAACGGGTTTGTACTTTCATTTCATTCTTAATTCCTACCCCTCCATCCCTTCTACCACGTACTCACCCCAAGATCATCAAAAACATGGGAAAATACAATTAAAGTATAATGCTGTGACCACGGTCGCTCAAACATGAGCCTATACCGTTGAAAAAAAAAAAAAAAAAAAAAAAAAACAATGTTTCACTGTGACAGTATAAGAGCTGTCTATACAGCCATTCCTAAACCCAAGACCTTACATCTCCGAGAGTTTTCTACGGAGGAATTCTGAGTGTGGCTCTATATGCCTGCGAGACATGGACCGTGCGAAAACCCAAGAAGAAAGGATGATTGATGCTTTCGAGATGTGGCTCTGGGGGGACGTGTGATAAGAGTGAGGTGGACAGAAAGAAGAACCAACGAGTGGGTTGACAGAGCAAGTGGGCGTGAGAGAAGAGCAAGGCATGTTGCAAGAGATCAAGAGGAGAAAGATCCGGAACTATGGTCATTGGAAGCGGAGGGGAGAAAAGTTTGGTGCTGGGACCATTGAAGGAGAAACCGAGGGGTCGGGAGGAGAGGTAGGAAAAGAATCAAATGGGTGTCGAACATCTTCAACTGACAAGGAGGGCTGAAGCAAGCTACAGGGCATGCCCCTGAAAGCCTACAGCCCGATGACGGGCTTTGGTAAGAATCAATCAAAAATCTACCGTAAGCCCAGCCCTTGGCTCAACAAATTTGCAGTGTTTTTTTTCTCCCGCTTTCCTTTCCTCAATGTAACCTCCGACATCCATTCACCTCTTCATGTTTCTCTCCCACCCCTTCCACCCTTTCCCAACACATCCCACACCCTCTGCTCCACTACACCAAAACCCCTTCGTACCCCCCCCCCACATGGGATGGGGTCATAGGAGTCAGAGACTGAGGCCAATTTTGGGGATATTCCCTCCCTTTGGACCGAGCCCTCGACGCAGGACGGACTTTGGGTCAGTCCTGAAGGGCCCTTGGGAAAAGTCATGGTTCATAGTATTCCCGTTTAGTTATTTAGCCCGTACTCCTCATGGGGACCCTGAGTGGTGAACCATTTTTTCCCTACATACTCTAGACTTACCATAAACCTTTAATGAATTTGTACCCTTTTTACGAGCATGAGGCGTTCCTCATCAAAATAGCCCAATGACTTCAACTTTTCCGGTTCCTTTTTAACCCCTGGCTCTCTTTTGACATTACCTTCTGAGCTCAGTCCATTCTGCTTTATTTTTGACCCCTTTTCCCTCATAAATCTTCTTCATCCTCCTTTCCTTTATGGAAAGTGGTAGATTTTTTGCAAATGTCCAAACAACGCAGCGGCCGTGTAGCGAATGCAAACTTACAGTAAGCGGCGAAGTGGGCCCTGAGGGAGTAAGCTATCGCAATGCTTGTATTTATTAATGAGGCTTTCGTGTCGGAGCAGGCTGAGCGGTAAGGGAAAAAATTTCCCAAGGCACGATGGGCCAGGGATAAAATATGGCAACTAAAAAATAATAATAATAACAAAATAAAGAAAAAAAAAGTTTAGGACTAAAACATAAAGTGAAAGAACTAAAATAAGATAAAACTGAACCATTAAGAGAAATAAAAATTCTCACACAACACTAAAAAAAACTGGAGGGTTTTCAAAAAACTAGGCTGACCGTTTTCCTTTACAGTTTCCCTTTAATTTTCTGTGATGCCATGTTATATCTGTGTACTTGCGAGACCTGAGACCTGAAATAAAAACCAACCATATATAAAAAAGGAGCTTGGACAAATCCTAAAGTAACAAAAAAAGAACAGAACATTTTAAAACATTTAATAATACATCGGGTTTCGTTATGTATAATAGTTTTACTTCGTATATTAATATTCCTAACAAAAAACAAAAAACAAACACTTATCTGTACAATAAGTCACACTCCACAGCGAGCCGAATACACAAATTGCCACTATAATAATTATCAAAAGGGGTGCCTTCGTCTCCTGATTTTTATGCCAGTTCAATGCCCTTTTGCAGCTTCCGTCCTCGGATCTCTGGCTGAGAGGAGCATTGCCTGCGCATAAAAACGGTCTAGAAAAGTTAGGGAGATTTCTGGCAAGTGTCCTTCGGTTTTTTTGTGACCCCTGCATATCAGGTCAGGCCAAACGGAGGTTGGTAAAAAAAAAAAAAAGGAAAAAGAAAAAAAAACTAAGCATGGTCCGACAGGCCTAAAAAATGCTCGTGTGGTTTGTGGTTTTACCTTGATTTCACAGGATTTTAAAAAATTAAAAAACTGAATTTTAATATAAAAAGAATATAAAAAGGGCAGATAAAATTATTTTCACACACTAAAAGTTTTAAAAAGGTAAAAAAAGTAAATAAAAGCGTAAAACAAAAGTCTTATTTCGCCTAATTACTGATTTCCTGGGGGAAACAAGGTCGTTACCTGAGGTTTACCCGCAAACAGCTGGGGGTGCTTTTAAAGACAAATGGTAACATTTGTTTATTGTTTACATTTAAGGATTAATAGAGTTCACTATAACTGCCTTACCATCGCTTAGGGGTTTTTTAATAGGTAACGGAAGTGATAATTTCGAATGAAGAAATAAGAGATTTCAAAAAAAAAAAAGTTGTTTATCAATTATCTAATAGTATTATCTCGAACAAACAGGATGCAAGTGTGACATGATTATCGTAATTTCCTGCCCGTGTACGTACAAAAAAAAATCATAAACAAATAAATAAAATATATATAATATGAAGTTAAGATACGTTCTGTTAAGATATGTTTTTTGTTTTCAGTTTTGATTATCAGAAAACGCAAGCCGACGCACAAAATCTTTCCAAGCCTCTTTTCCTCAACAGTGGATGGCGTCGAACAGATAAGCAACATATGCTTTGTTTTCCAGAAAGTTGTTTAATGCAAAGGACTGCAGAAACTTTAAACCTTGGCCTTGACTCTAAGGCAAGGGTTAATCTTATATGATACGTTAATATCATTATTATATATTATATATATTTTTTTTTTTTTTTTGGGGTAATATATATATATATATATATATATTATATATAAAATATGTTTTTT